>NW_010389012.1:0-14090 GCF_000710305.1 Buceros rhinoceros silvestris | reverse complement strand
TCTTTCCCACTCTCTGTCCTCATTATTTCCATATCTTTTCTGAGGTGTAGACAACAATGTAAAAATAACCATAAACGGTCAGACCAAAGGTGTATCTAGCCTAGTGTCCTGCCTCTGGCAGCACTGCCCACATATGCTGTGGGAAGATTAACAACAGTGAAAACAAGGTGCTGCTTTCTTCCCTGCTACCTGCTCCAGCATCCAAGTGACCTGCAGCTCGTTGTGCTACACACGTATGCTTTTAATTTGAACTGAGATTACCTCCCATTTCCCGTTTGATGTTCCTGGTTGTACGGATCCAGACACTGCATTATTGGCAGTCTCTTGCCACTGCAGTGCCCCAGAAGCTCATACTGACCCACTGTTTGTGAAATTGTTCAAGTACTCCATGGAGCTGCAGCTTTCCAAGACAGTATACTAGTTCTAGCTAATAAAAGTCACAGTCTGATGAAGCCAGTACATGATCCTTCAAGCTAACCTCTTGCCCTTGACTCTTAAGCCCTTACCTGGAAAGCCACTGTGTGTTGCCTCAACAGATTGCGTTGATCTAGAATGTAAATTTTTCCAGAAGGAGGCATTCTGCACTGCCAACTTACATCATAGTGAGTACAGGAGAGATACTAGTATTCAACTTCAAGCCACTTCCAACTCTACCTGCTTTTCACCTCCTATTTGGAGAGTAAGCCTTGCCTGCTTTCCAGAGACTAGTACAGTAGACTCCAGCCTACTGTAACATGCCTGCAGTAATGGTATCTGAAAGCTTTCAAGGATCAAGCTGTTCTAAAATTGTGAGAGCTACTTAAATTAAATAAAATATATTTAAATGTATAGTCGGCTCCTGGATTTTTTGAGACTACTCTACAGAGAAGGCTTAAAACATAAAACCAGCATTGACCGTCATTCTAAAAGAAAACTGAGATTCGTTCATAATAGCATAATTACTCCAAGTGTTAGAGCATTAAAAATAACAGCAACGTTATGGAGGAAGGAATGAGTTGGCAGTCCTGCCAGCACCTTTGTTTCATAGGACTTCCAGATGAATGTGAGAGAAATCTGATCACATTCCCATCTTCAGGTGCATAGGTGTTTCCACACCACCGCCCATTCGCTCTCTTCACACATCCCCACCTTTTTGTCCTTCATGCAGTCTCACCCCTGAATCCAGTCTTTACTCCCCAGCATCACAGGCACAGGCAGACACAGCCCAGCTTCCTTTATCTGCAGCCATTACCTGCACACAAGACCTACCCCCTCATCTACGCGTACATATCCAAAAGTCGGGGCACATACACCAGACCCCACACTTGCAAACAGCATCACTTAGTATTTTGTCCTGGAGACAGGACAGGACACAGAGGGTCCCTGTTGTCTAGGCACTTGAGATGCCCAACTCCTTTTAGTAGGGCAGTTACAGCTTGGTGTGGTTTAGGAGCTGCCAGCTAGGTGAGTATAGGTCTGAGCTGCTCTTTTCCAAATTGAGTGGTTGTGATGGGTTATATTTATATCTCCACTGTTCCAGCCTTTGACAAACCATCCCACACATCTGTTATGTTATAAGGCTTCAACCTAATATTTTTTGAGCTGGGTGTGAGGAAACATGGTTGTATCATCTTTATTTGTTTCTCTCCATTCACTCATTCCTCCATTCTTCTCTCTACCCACCATTTATCATTTAAGGATCCACTAAAATATTACATGGTGTCTTTTACTCATCACCATCTTTTTCCTCCTTGTTGACAGATGCTTACCCCAATTCTGAAGTGATCTATGTGTGGACTAATAGCACCACAACATCTGTGGTGGTGGCTGAAGACGGCTCACGACTTAACCAGTACCATCTGATGGGACAAACTGTAGGAACTGAAAACATCAGTACCAGTACAGGTAGAGAGAATATTTCCATCCAATGGTTGCGGATAGCTGGAGCAGGAAGCAAGATCCAAAGGCTCCAGTTGCTTTGCAAGGAGGCCGGGGAAGTATCTGTGGGTCATGACGTGCTAAGGAGATCCTCTACAGGTTCCTGGCTACTTAGCAGAAGCACTGAAATACTGAGAGGGTGATATGCTGGCTCTTAGGTACGTCGCAGTGTTGGTGCTGAAGTTGCATCCAAGCTTCTGCTATTTAACAGGAGCGCTGTGGAAGCTGCACACAGCTTCTTGGCGACCACCTTTGCTAAGGCTGCCAGTGCTATTGCGGGCTTATTTCCCCGTAGGAGGAACCACTCTGGGAGGTAAACACCACCCACGCATTTGATCCGTTTCAATCACTGCTTTAAAATGATTTGCTTGATGAAACCGCACAGGGGCAGAGAGCGGAGGGCGGGTGGGGGCTGCGATGTGGCGTGTCCCTGCAGCGTGTCCGGGGGACCACGTGGCTGGAGAGGAGGTACAAACCCCGAGGATTCCCATTTCCTCCCGAACTGCAAACGGAGGTGCCAGATGTGGCAGCATTAGGGAGGCAAAGAAGCTTTAATCCCAGGCTGGGCACCCACGTGAGCCATGCTCCGCTGCTTCTTAAGGCTCCCACGCAAGGGCAGCCCTGGATGCATGTTGGCGAGGGGACTCCCGGGGGGGTCGAGGCAGGGACAGAGGTCACGTGGGCTCAGCGGGACAAGGGCTTAACCAGGTTACACAATGCACTCGTCTGGAGAGCATTAGTGGCATCCAGCACGGGGAGGGGGTGGCACGGAATAGCTTTCCGTGAAAGGAAGGGAGATTTCCACCACTGCTGGTTGTGCAGGGCTTGGGGTGGAGAAAGGCGACAGCCTGCAGCATCACGGCTGGGAGCAATTCCTATGGGTGATGTACCTTGTGCCTAGTAAAAAATTATGGGCTCTGAGCCAAAAGCACGATTGTAGAGGGCCAGGTACAGATTGAGTTAGGCATCCGTTCCTATCCGTACGGAATTTAGGAGATGTGAGAAGAGGTACACATACACTTCCACATGAAGTTATCTGGACCCAAACATAAAGGTGTGTAAAGCTTTCTGCTCAAACTGTCCAAACATGACAAACAAAGAGGGGGCAGCTGAGTTTGCCACTTAACTCTCCAAACAGGAGGTGAAGTGAGGGAAGACTTGCCTCAGGCAGAGGAGGGGAACCACTATACACAATCACTGTCTCCATCCTATAGAGCTTCGCCCCCCACCCTTGCCCATTTCGGGAGACATAGAGCTGTTGCTAAAGCAAAGTTACTGAAGGTCAAGAGAAGCAGAGTCAGAGAAGCCATCGCTGCAGAGAAAGGACGAGTATTCTACCACCCAGTAAAGAGCAAAGACACTTTTTTCTTACCAGTTTACCATCATAGCCGCGTTGTTTTCTGCAATGAATGGCAGCTCCCCTCTCGCCTTCATTGTTCCCAAGAAAAAGATCCAGAGGATGTAGTGGGACATCTCCTACAAGCTTGCCTTGCTCCTCACAGCAAGAAAACCATCCAGCCCAGGCAGTGAGTGCTCCAGTGTGTCAGCTCCAGGCCACTTCCAGTTTGCAGCTTTGCATGTGAAAGCTCCTTGTACTCCTCAGGCCAAAGAAACAGAGGACTCTTCAGACAAATCCTGAAGTTTCTGCCCAGTAACCACCTCCCTCCTGTATCTTAAGGTTTAGGCTAATAAATGCTTGTTTTCCAATGTCAAGATTTTATATTAATGTCCCGGGTTTCATCTGGGCTGGCAGGATTCTGATTGCAGGGTGGATCACAAAGAGCAGGGCACAGATTGTAACCACGGATTAGCAAAATACAAAAATCCGATTTTGCACAGGGAAAGCATCAGTCAGCGATGGATTTTCTGGACTTCATCAAGCTCGTAGGAGGCCAGTAATCGGGGTTACTTATGAGCGACCATCTAAGCCATTTCTTGCTTCTATTGAATTGTTGAATGTGAAAAAGAAAAACAAAATAGCTATTGCACAAATCCAAGTGCTTGGATCTTTTGTTGTTTTTTTGACACACAAAACTACACAGCCCTTGCGGTTGCATAGGCAAAATGTTTGTGTATGTCATAGGAGAATTCCGCTCTCCTTTCTAGCAAACTTTTTTTTTTAATGGAAATGCTGGACCTGCACCAATCCCTTGGGATTCTGCTGATTTTGTAGGCAAGCTGCTAAATTTGGCTGTCTTCTCAGAAAAAAAAAATATCCTGGCACTCCTAATTCACAAACTAATTTTTAAATTTGGAAAATTTTTGCCATGCCACAGAAAATAGCTCTGACATGTGCCACCTGTTTGGTTTTGGGTGGGGTTTTTTTTGTTGGTTTTTTTTTTTTTGTGCTAACATCCCCAAATGTCAGTCCCCTAAAGGGGAAGATATTTGACTACTAACACATTTTCCAACAGACCTAACATCTGTTATGTCCTGCTCATACAAGTGTTGAAAACAATCAGATACGGGATTTGGATCCAAGTGGATCTTGCTGCTTTCCGCAAATGGTTGCCCAGTTCTGTTCCCCATAGCCAGAATCTCTCATCACTAACTTAGGATCTGCAGTGCCGCAAAACAAAACAAAAACTCACTCTTATATTCTGCCAGCTGGAGCCTGAGCTCTGAAATATCCAAAACCTAAATAATAAAAAAAGCATTCATTCAACTCTACATTTTGCACCAAATAATCCTGATTTTTCCTTTAGATGACTCTTTCCACTGCATCATTATAGAAAAGACTCAGACATTTTTCATGAGCCAAAATATTCTGGATGTCAGCATGGTTGTGGATGCGGTATCACAGACCTAATGTCAGGATTTCACCAAAACAGCTATTGATACACCTGAGACCAGGTATATCCAGTAAACAAAGAAACTTGGAGGATGGTCCAGCCTCATTAAAATACTCTATTGAATCCCAGCATAATGAGGATGTAAGAATGCATGTAAAATCCTGGAAAAATTTTAAGCATAATCTCCAGAACTCCATTGTCGAGATACCAAAAAAACCCGACCAACCAACCAACCAAAAAAGCCTGTAGCAGCTTTTAAAGCACAGAAAAACCCTTAAGACCAGCAGCAGTGCAGTAGCATAGCTCTGTGAAGAAATGCAGCCATTCCTGCCCCAGGCCTTTTCATTAGTGCTAAATTTGTTTTTAAAATCATTTTCTAAAGTACTGAGCAGACCCCATCAGGAGCAACATTCTCTTTTAAGTGCTACAAAAACCTATATAAAAAAAATCTTTTGCTCAAGAAAGCTTATGGTCTAAGGATAAACAGTGACCTTACAGAAGTAAAAGGGAGCTTTGCCACTCCAACAGAGCCAGGATTTTGTTCTGTATAAACAAAAGGCCATCTCAGGCAACTTTTTTTAGCTTTACTTAAAGCAGTGGTTCCACAGCATTAAAGACAAAGCTGTGGTGTTTTCTTAAGCTCTAAGTCTGCTGGAGGATCCATTCCCAGTGTAAGAATTTTTGAAAGGGACAGCATGGGAAATCTGAGAAGATATCAGTTGGAAGGAGAGCAAGTACGAAGTCAAGGTGACATCATTATTTCAGTTGAGATGAGCTTTGATAGGTTAAAGAAAACGATAAGGTAAAAATCAGCTGTGGAGGGCCATCAAAATGTAGACATTCATTTTCTGCATTTTAAAAAGAAAAAACAGGGGTCCTGTTTCTCTGCTGGAGCCATCTAGATTTTTTTTTTATTCTGTCTCCGAAAGCATACTGTCAAAACCAATAATGCGTATCGTCAGTTCTTAGCAAGCAGGGAAACTGTGGCTCAAACACATCCCCGGGCAGTAGCAACTCAGAAGCAGATTACAGGCACAGAGACCCTGCTGCTTCTGGCATAGGAGTATTTTATGGGTAATCCACAAACGAAATGCTCCTAAATAGAGAGCAAGTTCCTCCTGAGAACACAGCATGTTCAGCATCCCTGATTCAAAATTACACTAAATGGAAGGGAATTAGATGTTGCTTCACAGGGGTTTTCTCCCCAGTTTCACAGCATTCCCTGTCCATCTCCACATCCCTCTTCAGAGAACCATTTCACCAGAAAATCATACTCCAGCAGAAAGTCAGAAAGATTGAGGCAGGCTGTCAGGTAAGGTATTTCTGTGCTATTCCAGTCTTTCTGTCTGAGATCCCCAGCAAGAACAAGGTCTGTAAACTTGATCCGGAGAAACAGAGCTCCTCTAGCACTACACGTCAGTGGAGCTATACCTGCAAAAGCCTTTTCATTGTAGACCTGTTCTCCAGTAATTAGCCATATTGTCACTTAGAAATAATCTGCCAAATCTAGCTGCTTAGCAATGCTGGCTGCAGCTCAGCCCTTGCTATTCATTCAAGGCAGAATCAGTCTCTTACGTATTTTCCTTTTGTGGCTGGTCTATAGAGACTAACAGTTAAGTCTTGCAACAGAGATTGCAGCTATATTTGCTTTATTCTCGGAGGACAATATATATTTCAGAACAGGCACTTCTCTGATTCCTCAGTACCCAACTGAATGATGCATGCTTGTAAATTAATTTGATATCAATGTGAGTGGATAAAGGCTTGAAGAGGTCGATTGATTTTCGTTCTTACTATTTGGTTGTGCTCTTGTTTTTCCTAGGCAAATAGTAGCCTGTTTTTAGCTGAAAAGATTTTGGCTTTGGAAAGCAGCTGCCATTAATGAATAGCCTTATGCTCTGCAACAACTATATGGTTTTCCAGGAACAATCTGAAAGAACCATTTAAGTTTTGATTTTTTCTGAAACATTAGGGAAGAAGATAGCTGGTCTGTCAATTTTTGAGTGCATTTTTTTTTAAGCTTTTATTGAAATTCAGAGGACCTGACAAAAGACAGATTAAGGCAATGCTGTGAACTTGGCATGTAAAAAAGACATGAAATTTAGCACTGCTGTGGCAGCTTCCAGTTAATTCTCCATGCAGGCAGTACAATATTAATTGCACAAGTGAACAAGACATGGCACAATGTCTATGCAAAACCAGATTATCTTTCCAAGGGCTAAGATGTACCAAGTTCTAGGAAAACCTCATTCACTGAAGGATTTTTTTTTTTTTTTTTCTGGAGGAGCAATCTGATGGGTTTGGATACTCAAATCATTAAAGACATCCCAGGATCCATGTGCAAAGCTGCAATTTTTGCAGCACCAGCACGGGGACAGGCAGTCCCTAAAGTGCCCTGCAAGAAGGAGTGTCTGGACCAATTCTCATTCTTGAAGACTGATGGTTTGACAGTAACAGTTGCTCTAATGAGGTTAAATCCTGATGCTAAATCAGATTTCTAAGAGTAGATGGCCTTAATCGTTACTCTGATGAGGCAGTTTGTAGGAGCGGGTCAAAAACAGGTAGGACTGAGACAGTGCCAGCAACATCGATTTTTTTAAGCCTGTGAACATCAAGATATCCCAGGTATGTAGAAGGACTGCAACTTTTCAGTGCAGCAGGAGTGGTCAGTCATCTTCGCTTTTGGGGACTGAATGTGAAGACTAGCTGGATCTACCAGGACCTCTGTCTCAAATCCTGGTTTTCCACAGAAATCCATTTTTCATTCAATTAAAAATGGCTGAATGGTATCCTCAAATGGGAGGGTAGAGGTAGCGGGGAGTGGAGCTGGCCTGCTTAGCTTCCTAAATCAGTAAGCTTCCTTTATTTTACCCACATGCACATTTGTCTCCTTCTAGGTGAATATACTATTATGACAGCCCATTTTCATCTGAAAAGAAAAATTGGTTATTTTGTCATCCAGACATACCTTCCTTGCATTATGACTGTGATCTTATCGCAAGTGTCATTTTGGCTAAACAGAGAATCTGTCCCTGCCAGGACTGTCTTTGGTGAGTATCCCGCTTTCTCCCAACACACAGGAAGAATCTGGCTTGTGGAAGTGATCTGCCCTAACAAAACTATAGTGCACTAATACTTACTTCTGCTTGAGATGTTCTAGACCTTCCCTTGTTCTCTTCTGGTTTAAAATCAAAATCCATGTAAAATCACTGTCTGAGCATTTTGGTAAAGTTATAACAGAAATTGTACAAGAATCAGTTACATGAAGGTTAAGGACAGAAGACAAAAGAATCAGATTGGTGAGATTTGTGGGTTTTTTTTTCCACTCAGGTAAAATACTGGATGGTTTAGAACAAAACCCCATGTGATTTATTTAGTGTATACTCTAGCTAAGCATTTGAAACAGATTTCTTTTTGAGACATTTTGTTTATCTCTTTTTTAAGATGTTTATCTGTGAAAACCATGTAGATGCTAATTAGTGACAATTATCTCTATTACCATCAAACAAATTAATATGATTTTGCATTTAGAAAACATATATTTACTGCAGAAGTTGTCATGGAAAAAATCCTTTGGGGTCTCTTAAATTGCTTGATTTATCACTAGAAGATTGCAGAAAATAAACACAGTCTTAAGTGAAAGTTTATGAAACACAAAATTTTCACTAGATGAAAAATGAGGGGACTGGGAACGGTTTATTATGTAAACCCTCATTTAGCTGTTCTTAAAAGAACCATTCTTCTGTACAAACCTACTGAAATCAGTCGGAAGCTTTGACTGAAAATCAGTTCAGCAAGCTGTATCGGAGGATGCAGGTACCAGCATTGCTTTGCTGACCAGTGGTAGCTACTCTAGGTTTACAAAGCTATAACTGACAATGGAATTTTGTCCTATTGGGGGCATCCTTCAACATGTGAAATTAGGATAGCTCTGTCATTTACTGGCCATTTACTGGGAAGGGAGGACATATAGTCAAGGAACAATCAATAACAGTTGATCAATAACATCAATAAAATCAATAACAGTCAATAATTTCATACATAAAAACTCCATTTAAGAAAATAAAATCAGTAATCCCACTTTATTGTGACACTTCTAAACAGTTGCTTGATGTTTTTATAATGTGCCACTTGAGGAGGGACACGCTTTACATACCATATATCTGTACAGGGATAAAATACTGGTAAGGTTTTGGTGTATTTAACAGCTAGACTTGTGTTACCTTAAAAATACTTACTTAGATACACTATAACTAGAGCTAACCAAAACACCACTGAAGTAAACTCCTGAGGGCAGAGGCTTTAACTTTTTCTTGGAGAGCAAAGTATCTTACTGGTTTGGACCATAATATCGGAACACTGACTGACTTCACGTGGCCTTCCTAGGTATCCTACTGAATTGGGGCCTGCTCGTAACTCATCAGAGATCTCATAAGGGCTAGCAAACTGATCTCTGCCTCTTTTTTTATCCTTCTTTGCAGGAGTAACAACAGTCCTCACCATGACCACCTTAAGTATTAGTGCCCGTAACTCTTTGCCAAAAGTGGCCTATGCTACAGCAATGGACTGGTTTATAGCTGTCTGCTACGCCTTTGTTTTTTCTGCACTGATTGAATTTGCAACAGTCAACTATTTCACCAAGAGGAGTTGGGCATGGGATGGCAAAAAAGCCCTGGAAGCTGCTAAAATCAAGGTGCTTACCTTACAGTTTTAAAATACCTATAACAAAAAGCAGGTACTCAGCATTGTTCAAATAACTGAATGGACAATTTTCAACTTCTTTGTGAAAAAGGTATTTAATTACCTCATGACACACTTTCACCTTCCTACAGAGGAAAATTTGCAAGGAAATATACCTTCTTCTCTTCATGGAGATAGACTATCAGTCTCTACCATCTATATGAAGAGGACTGTTTCAGAAAGATATAGGGCATTGAGTTCCTGTGGCATGGGATTCCAGTGACCAAACTTCTGATAACAGCAGACATATACTATGAAACATAACAGCAAAACACTCCCTATGTGCTCTTGCAGATAAATGACAAAGCTCCCATCGAGCTCCATGAGTCAGAGTCCCACCAGAGTAAACCAAATAAAAAGAGACAAAAGAGCAGTTCTGTGAAAACATGAACTTTTGGATTTCATGCTGAAACAAAAATTTTGGAATAGGACTGACTCTTAGCAAATGATCTCCTAGGGAGAGCTCATACTCGCAGGCGTACCGAAGGGCAAGCTGTCAGGGGCAATGAGCCCTTCACCACATTCCTTGCTGCAGCCGGGAGAGTGAGGTTTGCCTCTTGGCAGCTGCCCACAGGGCAGCAACCTTTGCAGGTGCAGGACCGCGTTATCCTGACAAGGGAAATGGCTAATGCACACGCCAGGTGGGATCCGGGTCCAGCCAGCCACTCTTAAGTTCCTCTGGCATCAGGGGAAGTTTAACCTGAGTAAGGGCTATAAAATCAAGGCAGAAACAGCTGTTTGGTAGTCAAAGTCAGAGCAGCCAACAGGCATTTGTTAGCATGATTGATTATGGTACTTAGGTTTTGGGGGTAATATCTTAAGAACGTGTTTCCACTTTCTGTTCCTGTGGTCTAACATTTTGTTCTTGACACTGCAGAAAAAAGAGCGTGCATTGCTGGCAAATAAATCAACTAATACTTACACCACTGGGAAGATGACCCCCGCACCAAACATGCCAAAGGACTCAGCTCCATCTGTCATCTCAAACACTGCATCTGCTCCAGTGAAGACTGCAGAAGAAAAGCCCGCCGAAAGCAAAAAGACTTACAACAGCATCAGTAAGATTGACAAAATGTCCCGGATAATTTTCCCAGTGCTGTTCGGAACTTTTAACTTAGTGTACTGGGCCACATATTTGAATAGGGAGCCTGTTATTAAAGGTGCCAATTCTCAAAAATAAACTGAAGGACTCTAAAGCCACATGTGAGCCATACTTGCAAAGCAGATGCTACCAAGGAAAATTTGGGATCCAGACAACTTTCTACATTTGGGCAATATTCTTCAGGAAGTTTTTTGCATGTTTAATAATATGTACAAATAATATTGCCTTGATTGTTTCTACATGTAACCTCAGATGTTTCGGAGACGGTTATATTACTTACAGCAACAGATCTTTATAAAAGATCAGAAGACATTGAACATGGCTTCTTTGCTGCAGAGTATCTTGCATTGATAGTTTACAAATAAAATAAGTTATATTTTTTAACTGTTCAAGTGTACTACATATCGTGGTTTTTATACTTCAGATGTACAGTCATACAAATATAGGCTTAACCTATATTTTACAGAAGAGCTCCACTATTGTCATCTGATAAGTTACTGAGTAACGCCAGTTGTAAATGTGCCAAAATATTAAGTGTAGGGCTATGTTTGAGCACCTTTACTGATTATAGGTGTTGCTTTACTCCACAGATAAAGCTGCTCAGCCCAATTTTCATTGGAAGTTAATACAATGCAGTGAATCCTAATGGGGCTATGCTGATTCTCACTGCTTGAGCCTCTAGGTTGCAGTGAAGTAACATAGGGAGTGGGATGCTACTTAGTGTAAATAAAGGTGGTGGAATCTTGATCTTAAAAGAGAATAAGAAGTTTGTTTGGATTTTGCATTCCAAGGAGTTTTCTCAAGTGATTCTCAGTATTTATTCCAAAAATTAGAGATACATTGCATGAAATTATCATAGATTAGGAACATTCTTGTGCAAATAAAACTTTTAACAACAGCAGTAGATATTTTTATTAGGGTAAAGTAAATGATGTTTGGACATTTTCCCAAGAAGAAGATTCCAATAGATAAGCAGAGATTAACAGTAAAGAATTACATTAAATCTGCCATAATTATTACTTCTTTCCCACAGTGAAAACCAATCAGTCAACTCTAAGAAGTGTGATCAGAAAAAAAAAAACAAAACAAAACCAGATGTGCTTCATGACAGCAAGGTGTTTCAGTGACAATATTGACAGAAAGGTCTTTGTACTGTCCATCTGAAACTTTTCTATAAAACGCCTTGCTGCTGCCAGTGTGTTTTGCTTTCACAATGAATGAGAAAATGCAGTCTGAGTTTTCAGCTCTTTCCTTCTTGGCATCCTTTCCTTGTTCCAGAAGCTTTTGTAATTTAATCTTAATGTTTAAATAAAAAATGCATTCAACATTCGATTGCAAAATGTCATTCTTATGCTGGTTATCCTTTTAGAGAAACGAAAAAATCACAAGAAGATTAGGTAGTTGTAAGGTTTTAAAATAAAAACAGTTATTGAATAGTGATGTTCCAAAGATTAAGGAGCTAATTGGACAGTCACTGACCAAAACCACATTCTGTAGGTTCAAATTTAATCTGGAATGTGAAACTTTTGCACGATTCTCTAAATAGATTGACACTATTTCAGGATCCTGAGATGCCGATTGCTAGAAGATAAAAGAGTACTTGGGAGGGATATCATATATATGTGCCTTGATAGTCTTACTCTTCCCAGAAAACCTCTGCTTCTGGCCACTTTCAGAAGAAGGATACTGTGCTATCCAGACCTTTGTCCTGACCCCATACAGCTACTCAGCAAATATTCTTCTGCAAGAGAAGGCTGGAGTGCAAAAATGCCTAGTCAGACCCTAGGCCACAGAGCGTTTATGCAAGTGGCACCAGCGTGCTTCAGGGACAATATGGAGGCTGTATTTACTACACGGTTGAAAACAATGAACAATCTGTGAACCTCCAGAGGACTCCAAGCATTGTAAAAGGATGTCTGAATACACATAAATAACAGAAAAAGAAAGAAAATCACGAGACGTTGCTCTTCACTTTCCTCAGACTTCTACAAAAATCCTCCAGCATGAGGTTTTCACTACAGGAGTGAGAAACTCAGAGCCGTCTTTACAGCATCTTCTCCAGAGCCATTCTGCTTGCCCCAGAGGGTTTTATGTGTGTTATTTGCTTATACGCAAATATCTTACCATGAATAGCTCAACATTATTTTCTGATCTCTATTGCAGGACTCAGTACCAAGACCTCTAAATCTGACCTATTTTACTTCTAACATGGAAAGTCTCTTTGTCCTCACTGCATACAGAACTACTTGCAAGCAGTGGAGTTGCATGGTCACAGGATCAGACTCTTTGCATTATTTTAGTAAACCATTTATCAGGGTTTACCCAGTGTATAGAGGATCTGCTGATTGTCTGTCAAAGGCACATGGCACCACAGACATTCTGTGCATAAATCACTTCCAGTTATATTGACTGTCACTTTCTGTGTTTGAAGATAAAGGCAGAAAATAATTATTAGAGCTCATTCTGTTATCGTGGGTTTGTTAAACCAAGTTGAAGTTTGCTGAAGAAACCACCTTTCTTATTGAAAATCCCACACACTCCTCATACTTCCTGAGAAATGACATGATAGAAGCAGCAGCCACCTCACAGTGTGTGCTCCTGCCTTAACAGTGTTGTCCCATAGTCTGGGAGATGCTTCAATAAGCTGATTGATTCCAGGCTGGAGTACTTACATGCCGGTGCCTTGCACTACACCACACCTAACAGTTTAAACTTCCCTGCAGTCAGTGGAACTGATGGTGTGGGAGACCATTACTCACGGCATCTGAACTGTGAGAGATGGGAGCGTTTCCCAGATGATGGTGCAAAGTAAACACCTTGGCCTTGTCCTACTCCAAGCTGGGACATTACCTGGATGTGCATCAACCTCCCCTGGTTTCCCCTGGAAGGAGCCTCCAGGAGTGGGGTGAGCTGCGTCACTGTCCCCAGTATGGTGAGCTGGGACTCAGCAGTACATATCTACTCCAAAGCTTAGTCACGACCAAAGAGAGCAATAAATAGGAATTGCTTGTCATTGGGTTTTTCCTCATTGCTTTCATGAAAAAAGAGTTGAAAAGTGAATTACAACAATTCAGCACTGGAGAGTGTGTGCAGTTCCACTGCCAAATTTCCTCACTTGCCCCCATTAAGAATGAAAGAACAAGTCAAATACAATAGAAAAGGTTTTTATTTCTGATATTTGAGCTGTGCCAGATTATTCCAAGGATGAATTTAGGCAACAATGTATTTTCTAAAGCTTAGCCTTCTTCTGTTGTCTCGAATTGTGTTCTGCTTTTTTCTGAAGGGAATATGCCCTGTGTGGAATAACTAAACATATTTGTACAAAATTGAGAAAGAAATTATCTTATGAAATAATCCTGTCTTTCAGAAATTCTTGCTCAATGTATAAATTAAACTTTCAAGAAGACTGAATGAAACTGCTTTGCTATTCAGTTTATGCAGACAAGATGAATGTAGCACTTTCACAACTATTTGTTTTTTAAACCTGGAGATAATGTTCTTTATAACAAGGATATATATCCCCTACTCTTTCACAGGCA
>NW_010389011.1:0-50728 GCF_000710305.1 Buceros rhinoceros silvestris | reverse complement strand
TTACAACATAATTACAACATTATGACCTGTAATAAACTAACTGTTGCTTGAATCAGTCTCCTTTTCTTTTTAGACGCTGACGGTCTATCTACAAGTATGTATAAAGAAACTGGAAGACTTCAAGAAGTCCAAGATGAGAACATTGCATTTGCAATGGAATTATTACATGAAACTTTGTAAAGGTCTTCTTGGCCTTTTATTATCAATACAGATGCTTTGACACCTCCTTGTAAAATTTTTAATTCCTTCTGCAATTTAATTTTTCAGAGGTGAGCAGCAGCAGAAGGAAATGCAAGCTGAAGCTAAAAGCCTTAGTGTCATTGTTTTCAATAATGGAAACCTTTTCTCAGATTTTCCTCAACAGAAGATACGAGGAAATACCTTAATGCTTCTCTGATTGCACCTCTGAAATGTTACGTGGGTTTGTGTTCAATGGCAGAGGGGCTAATTTACTAGACTCAAGGGAGTCCTTTAGTTTGGCCTGAATGTGCCTTGTGATTTCATGAGTTAACTGCTGCAAATTGAATTTCTCTGGTACATGCCTCAAATGCATCTTCTTCAAATCATACAACTGATGGCTGGACAAGATCTCTGGAGGTGTGCAGTCCAACTGCCCACTCCAAAAGAGACTATTGCTAGCACTAGATCAAAAGCCAGTCACGGCCTCTTGTCCCTTACAACTTTGTTTAGCTCAGTCTTGGAAACCTCCACAGCTGGAGGTTCCACCGCCAGTTCCACCTGGCCAGTGCTACACCACTCTCCTGGTATATCTCCTCCTTGTCTGCTTGAGTTCTTCTGTTTGTTGGAATTAGCATTAGTTGATTATATGTTGTTCCACAAGCTGATTGTTCTTTCTCCCTGCCTTTTGCAGTTGTATGACAAGCATCTTTCAAGGTTCCCATCAGCAATATTGGCATTGTGGCTTTAAGGTAGAGGGCATGTGTAGATCTTCTGGGTAGGACATGCTGATTATTTCCTTTGCAAGCAGGGGTGGATGCTGGTAGCTCAGTCTTTGGAAAGATGGAGAAAATTGTATCAAGAAAACATTGATTTCTAATCCTGACCTGGGTACAACTGCAGTTTATCATCATAACTGTACTGACGACTGATGAGCTCCTCACGGTAGTGAATAAAGGTTATGCACCTCTAATGATAATCTGACTTTTGATACCTTTCGTTATATTATCAAGGAAAAACTGAGTTGACCTTACTCAAGCTTGTATTTTTTTCCAAGGAAATCACAATAAATTGTTACAGGCAATTGCTTTAGTTGTTCAGGAGCTCTGAAATGCTGCTACTGTGTGTTATTTCTTTTTTTAATCTGCTAAGCGGAGGGAGGCTGGTGAAGGTGGGAATTTGCACCATTGTTCTTTCCATGTATCTGAATCTGAGCATCAGCCACTGCTCAAACTGGTTACAGCTAGGGTGGAAGAAGTTCTGAATTGAGGAGAGAAAAAGCAATCAGTTTGTTATTATCTGAGGACAGAGCAAGAACACAACTCTAAAAACTTAACACAATGCGAGTGAGCATTTTCCATCTCCAAATCTCCCCATTTCTATAACATCTTTCTTCGGAAAAGACTTAAAAGTTAAATGAATGTTTAAAGAGCTAAACAAAGATTTGGATAACAGAGTTCTGGACAGACGTCTAGGCTGATTATTCTTTTCACCTTATAAATATTAGTGGGTAGCAGCTGACACCAAAACAATGATGTTAGTCACCAGCTTTTTTCCCCCATAACCTCCATGAGATTTATATTTAGCGATCTCTTTTTTACCACATGCCATTTCAAATAGTATCCATATGAAGAAAAACACAGTTTTCTAGCTTTACTGAGAATAAACTGAGCATTTTCTGTTCTTGCTGTAACATTAAAGAATAAATTAACATGTCACAAATTTAAACTATTTACAAAAGTTATTAAAGGCAGGAAGGAGTTTCGGATTAACATGCTTACGTTTATCTGTCTACACTTAAGAGTATCTACACGAACTATCTGTCTAACCCTACATCGTAGTTGATAGGAATCTGCTGAATGCTGTCAATGAAGTCTGAAGAGCCATTCAGCTCATCCTGAAGTAGATACCTATACTACAGACACCTGTGTTAGGTCAGCCTTATAACTCTCTAGACTTTGATCAGATGTCCACTGAAAATAAAGGAGACAGCTATAGTGGGATTTTACTGCCTGTGTATAAGTGTCTGGTTTAGGTGTTCTAGGAGGATCCTGCCTGACTTGATTTCCAGCAGTAACCGAGATCATCTCCCTTGTACGACTGCCTAGGCCTGTCAACAGCTTTCGTCCGTTGACAACTAGCTTTGAGATTTCTTAACTCAACTGGTTTTGTAACCCATCTGTGCAGGGTATCTGAAAGCTCACATTCATCCATATTTAGCTGTCTAAATACTCCACCTTGTGATTAGTAGTCTAGAGGTTTTAATATCTATCCACAACACGGGACACCTGAGTTCTAGGCACAATATATTCAAAGGAGGCTGGACCACATATGTTGAAAGAGGGCCTGACCACCAGGCTATGATGTAGATTGTAAGGCATCCTGACTCTGGACTAGATTATGGTACTTAGGTCGCTGAGGAGCAAAAATTCCAAAATGTGCAAGTCTGTCTTTTTTTTTTTTTTTAATTCATGATGGTCTAGTGTAAAATGTATAAATATTTCAGGGTTCTGCATCTGCAAACTCAGTTCTGTTCCCTCTCAAATTAATTATGATGTTAGTAATTATTTTGTGCTTTCTTCCCATCATATACCCAAACATTTCAAGAATGTGTACATACCTGACGTTCTTAACTTACATTTACTGCTTGATAGATTCCATGCCACTTTCAGTCACAATGATAAAATTAAATTATTCTTTAACTGTTATTTATATGTCAGTGAAGATGAATATACTCCAGAAAAGATGCAGATGCATCTGCCTACCTTTGAAATGCAAGAAAGAATTGATAGACAGTTGACATAATGTGTTTTTGTTAGGTGTTTTGTCATGTCAATACAAAAAACCTCCCTTGATGCTTCTCAACTTAAGTAGTACTTACGTATTTTTGTCCGCTTATTTTTGGTGGTATTTAAAGAAACAAGTCACAATTGGTGAAAAAGGACTTTTACTGAACTTGATTTTAAAAGTCTTCAGAATTCTGAGCTGTACAGGATGAGAACACAGAATTCCCAAGCACAGAGTAAGTTTTAAATTCCAGACACTTCATCTGGAAATACCTGTCTGTAGATGCCGAAGTCTGGATATTTGAATCTATGAACAGATCTCTACCCTCAGGCTATGTATGTCTTCCAGCTCCTGTGTTACCTCTGCAGCCCCATTGGTATGTCTCATCTCTTTGGCATCTCAGACAACAGTGGACAGCCAAATTTTTAGGTTAATTTAAGACAAATAGCCTATGGAATGAGATCATCTACTTCTTTCCTTTAAAAGTCCTTTAAAAGTCCAAGCCATACCTAATTTCAATATAAACTGTTAATCTCATCTAGTTAAGTACCAACTAACATTTTAAGTCATCTTTCTATGATTGTCTAAGCCCATAGACATGCCATGATTTGGCCCAGAAGTTTCTGGAATCTCCTTTCAACCAATTGGCACTGTGAGGAGTTTGTTCAGCTGATACAGGAATGACTGACAGAGTGATGCCAGATACGAGCACAGAGCACAACCGACAAAGAATCATAAAATAAGGCATTTAGGTTAGAGGTACAGCTCCTCTTTAACATGTCAGGCTACTTGTGCAAAAGGTTTCTTCTTTCAAGTACAGAAAATCAGTTTAAAATTAGCCCCAGATGTCTAAAATGGATCCTGTGTTTCAGAGGCAGCTGGTAGAAGACAGCTTAGCATGAATAGGCAATGGAGACCTGGCAATTACATTGCTCAAATGAAGTTAATTGCACAGTCTCAAAGAGTGGTGTCCCTCTTTGATCTGTGGGAATGAAACTTCCTGGACAGCCCTAATGGATGCTGTCAAAATGGATGCCCTAAATCAGTTTTTGACTGAAACTGCCTTAGATAAGACTTTTTTTCATTTCTGTTAATAAACATCTGTATTACACATTTAGTGGTCTCAGCTCTTTTCACGTCTCTGAAAACTTATTTGTATGCAAACCTCAAGACATCTTGAAGATCAATCAGGAAATTCAGTTGTGAATAAATCTTCCAAGTGTGCAGATTTCCTTATCAATATCAGAAACAGAATAGTTTTTTCAGTCCTTCATTTTAGTAGAAAATACATTTGTTTGTTGATTTGTTTCTCCTCATTAACAAATCACAACTATATCTTGTCAACCACACTTTAGCACAGCCTTGTCATCTTTTGTTTATTGTAAACTATAATTTGAACAGTGTCGTACCCACAAGGGTAGATGGCTCCTCTATACAAGACCTTGTCACTAAAATAAAAAGTTTAATCTGATATTATCATTTATTTGTTCATAAGACCGACCTTGAGTCTTACTTCTCATAAACTGCACAGACCATTCACAATTTGGTACAGCCATAAGCTATAGCAGTAACAATTCAGCAAGAAAAGGATCTAAGAGAAACTAAGGGAAAGAAGACCCTTCTGACCTACACACTTTGGACAGTTGTTTTTCCTCCTCTCACCCCTCGTTTCATTATCCACTCTACATACTTACACACTACCTATTACCTGAGTCTTTACCTTGTTCCTTAACAGTGCTCACAAACCCTGGATTAAAGTTGACTCTGAGTTACAGGCTGATGTTTGGGTTTACTGACAACACCGGCAACAGCTTCTCCATGCCTTGATATAAGTCCCTTCTTTCCTGAAACTTCACTGCAGAACCTTATTGTTTCTCCTTGTAGTTTGTTTGCTGGAAAAACTATCTCTCCCTCCAAGGCAAGTTGAAGAGTAGCAGCACCACTCGATTTGCAGAATTACAACTGACTAGGTGAAATGTCACCAGAAAATGTCTTGACCAGAAATGACTTCCTGAGCTCAAACAGGCATCCCAAACCCATTGTGAAATTGACTCCTATAGTCCAGGAATGGGAGTGAAATAAGGCGAGCTATTATTAATGTGACTTAAATGTAATAATGCACATAAACTGGAGTTAATTCCACTCTGTCTAAAAACTGAATAAGAAAATGACAGACCATAGCTCACTATTTTCTTGAAAAATCTTCTCAAAACAAGGAGGGTTAGGATCATGCTTTTTCAAACGTTCTTATCAAAACACTAATTTTCTGCTGAACTAGTTCCATCACTGCAGAAATCTGGTATAAATAATAGCTATTGTAAACAGAGCTTTGCAATTATCAAAATAGAGATTCTGGTACTGTACAAAGTCATTTCACACTGTTCCTGCTTAGCAAACTCCTGTTCCTACTTTCTTACGCTGAAAATGTCAAAACAAGATGTTTCAACACTGTCAAAGAGCTTTCTCCACTGTTTTCAAAACACATTTTTGTCTAAATTGATATCCTGCTTTTCAGATTCTTGATGTAATAGTACTCTAATGGTAAATTGCTTTGAGAAAATTTGATTGGCGTGCTATGGAGGTTTTGAGAAGATGTTAAAACTAAACTAATATCAACAATTGTACTGCATTTAGTTGTAGAGATTGACATCGCAGTCCTGGATACGTACAATGAGTGCCAAATGGCACTGTGAATTGCACTTCTTAATTACAAATATTAAATTATTTCAAAGGTGGAACACCTTCTGGCAGAATTACCTTCATTAAAATAGGTATTTCAGTGTGAATGTGGTTTTTAACTTCACATGGAGAAATCATGTACAATCTTGTACAAATGTCACTTCAGATGCTTGCTGCCCAGCTCAGAATCTACTTCAACAATTCTGGTATTGTAGAAATCTCTGTTCTTTTGCAGCATATCAATCTTTTGGTGAACTGACTTCTTTCTAGCACAGTGAATAAATTAATGGTATTTTTACTGGGCAATTGGATGTTTCTTTAGGTTATTTATTTATTTTATGAACTGTGTTTGCAGTCACAGGAATGTAGCTCTGAGATACTGTAGATGTTTGCTGTTGATAAATAAGAGCGTTAACAGTCTTTATTTGTTAATTGTAGATTGTATACAAACAATTTTTTGGGCTTATTCAGAGTTTTGATGTGAAGATTTTGGAACGAGTCACAGCTGAATTATCAGATACCAGGTACTTGAAAGTCTTGGATATTCAGAGTACAAAATTGTGGTTATTCATTGGGGCTGGAGGAGTCAGTTCTATTTCTCTGCCTTGTACAATGATTTGCAGTGATTTACAGCAGAGCCTTACATTTCAGCTCAGGTTTGCCTTTTAAACCTGTATAAGATACACTGCAAATCCAGCAAATCATCTAAGTGCTTGGACACCAGGAGCAGCCTCTGTTCTGCCTAATTTTCATGTAAATTTAATTGAGAATAATACTTTACTGATAAAGACTGGAGAAAAAGGCAGTTGTTAGCCTGTCAAGTTTCCTGGCTATGTTGAGGTGTTCAGATTTTTCCAGCCTTACATATTCTAGGTATTTCTCTTTCGTTACAAGCTTAAATAGAGACACACTGACGGTCAGGAACAAGTGCCTTTCATCCTGCGGCTAAGGCTGGGATGGACAGTGCTGCAGGTGCTCTGAAAGGAGGAAACAATTCTCTTTTGTTCCTTTCCCTCCTCCTTCTCATCTTCGTCTTCTCCTTCTCTTCTATATTCATAGTGCTACTGCTTTCTTCCTCCCATTTGTTACAGTCTTTCAGCAATCTTTTTGCTGGGTGTTTTGTGTGTTTGGTTTTTGTGGTGGGTTTTTTTTTTTTGGCTGTTAAAACCTTTTCTTTCACATTTAACTTGTTATGGATGCCACAACAGAAATCTCGTGCTATGAGTCAAATGTGTATTCTGGATTGTTAAGTTTTCTTCAAGAATTCCCTGCCTGTTTTTACTGTTCCTTATACTGACAGATTTTTTTCAGGTGCTGACCAGCGGCTCATCATTTGTTCTCATTCAAGCCAAATAATGTTTATACTGGCATGGAAGTGCATCACTGCCTAGACCCATGGGAGAGAATGGAAGAATTCTTCAGTCTAACATCCCATATTCTTGTGATTTGAATGGCACCTAGGTTTCCTCTCATCTTTTCTACTTAGGGAAAAGTTGTAAAGTCCAAGAATTCATAGAGCCTATGATCTTTACCTTATTAAGAGAACAGTCAATAGAAAGCAAGGTAGGACAAAGAAAATCTCGTTTTTAAAAGTAGTCCAGTGTGGGGTCTAATCATGTTTGTGTTCTGCACATGTAGGTGATGTGTGACTTTGCATCAAGCATTAGACAAACAGAAATAAAAGGACTGTGAAATGAACACGGGTTGCAAGGAAAACACCATGAACACTGATTCCTCTTCACTGTTGAGGGTGCTATACACTGCTTTTTGGGTCAAAAATAGTATTAACAAGTAACAAAGGTACACATGTCAAATATTTGTTAACTGAATAATTTGAAGAGAGGAGTAGCAGAAGCCTGTGGTTTCTGCAGAGGACCTAGGCAGTGCTAACTAAATACAGTCTTGCCTTCCTAAGTAAAGTATGTTTACTGAGTCTTCCTCCAGTGGCTAAGCCCTTGCAGAACTAAAGATCTTCGCCATATTTGAATTATTCCTGTTGAACCTGAAACAAACCACAAATTCACAACCCCTTGTGATAGTTAACATGACTTCAAATGACACAGAAAATATACAACCCTTAGTTGAATTAACTCATATTTAAGTCTGCTGCTTTAATGGAGCTGATCTCTGTCTATGGCGAGAATAGGTGACTCTGAGATACCTGAAACAAGCTACCCACACGAAGTGATGGAAGAAGTGTGCTTTGCTTGCAAAGACCTGTGTCCATTTCCTTAGTTCATCCTCAGGATGCTGGTGGCATTTTCATTGCTCATAATTGGGTTTGAAAATTATCTACCACCTTTTTCAGTTCAAATGTGTCATGTATGCTTACATAAATTTGCAATTTATGTGTATGATAGTTAACGCTGTATTTTGGAATCCTTTTGTTGACTTTTGTGACTCAGATTTAAGGGATGTAAATGTTTAACTTTTAAACAATGGAAGACTCTTACTACATCCTCTTGAATATCAGAGGATACTATGGGGTCAACAGTCAAGGGAACAAGACCTTTTTTAGAAGAAATATATCCCAGATTCTATCTTTACATTGAGAATAACTTTCCTTCTCACAGAAAAACTCTGTTTTCAAACTCAGTTGTTTTTGGAGTCTCTATGGCTTTTTCATGAAAGCACGTGAATTCTGGAATAGCAGGATCTGTTCCACTGTTCCTGTTCCTGTTGGGGAATCATGGTGTCTCCCACTGACTCAGGTTATTAGGATGTGAATTTTGTGGCTTTTTGTTGATAAATTTTAACTGATTTTTAAGTGTGATTATCTTAAGAATAGTGAAAACACTTGTATAATACGCATTTACTTTATTTGAAGCTGTATGATTTTTTCATTTCAGATGCACTGCTTTAATATCTCCTAAAGCTGTGCTCATTTCTGCAAAATTTTATGTGACTCCACCATCAGCTGCAGTGTTCTGAGGTAGAGTGGTGCTGAGTAGCAGGACATGGCCACTGCGTTGTCACCACTCAACTGGTTCGACACACTTTCCAGTAAGGAAAGGTGTAATATTGAATTTATTTTTGTGATAATCCCTTTGAGCTGACTGGCATTTGGATTTTATAAGCCAACATGCTTATGCAGTCCAACATGCGTGGGTGAGCAATGCACAGTCATCGGTAAAGAAGGCTGATCTACAGCCATTGATTTCTCAATGGGTCCCTGCATGGTGAAAACACCATCTGGTAATGGAATGAAGAACTTCCATTGCAGCTGCATAAAAATATTGCTGCAGAAGTTGTCATAAAAGGGTAGCAAGAGGCAAATACAGCCTTACTTTGTAACACTGACACTGAAATGTTGTGGTAGCCTGCCGTGATCAGAAACCCTCACCTCTAGGCCATGAAGCTAGTGAGCAGCATTCTGGACATCTGGATTTTTGCAAAGACTTCAAAAGACATTCGTAACTCGCATCCTCAAAGGCTTTCATCTCATACAAACCATATGCAAGTCCTTATTTTGCTGCACAGTTCACCTGACTTCACCCAGCTGTAAAAAGGGATTGCAACAGTTAGGTCTTGATCGTACTGAAAGCTCAACTGCCCATCAGGAACCGTTTTCCAGCAAGATCCCTAACTGCGCAGCTGCCTACTGATCTTGCAAGGATTTCTGCAGAGATTGAGCACAGTGAAATAGGGTGGTTTATCAAGGCATGGATGGTCACTTCGCCAGTTTGTGAAGGGGAGATATTCTTTGCATCATTTTACTTCCTGAAAACTGATTTTTACCTGTGCCAGTATTGTAGCTACCTGCATAGCATCATCCATGTATCTCTTTATAGGAGTACCCATGATGTCTTTTGTCTCATGCGGAGACATCTGTTTGGTAGCTTTGAGACTGCAGATTTGTTAGGGTTGCTAGTTTCTGCTTTGTGGCTTCTCATGGCACTTCATCGAAGATGACAGACCGTTTAATAAACTGCTACAATGTTCACATCAAGATTTTCTTTTCATCAGTCAACTGTATTTGATTCTCACTGCTGAGAAGTGGCTTGACATCCCTACCTTTAGAACTACAGTTTTTAAGCCTTTGTAAAAGGACTGGAATTTTTCCTGATACACAGCTTGCTGCTGCTCTTCTGGTTTTTTGCCTGCCCGTTATATCTAAAGAGAGACACCCACCTTTGCTATGACATTGTGTCCGTGACTCTATTATTTTTTTTTCTTCTTCTTTTTTTTAAGAACAGCAGCAGACTGGATCTGTGTTGCCAGATTTTTTTTTTTTTAATCATTCAACATTTAATCTCTAATTGGCTTTGACTCACTTGACATCTGAATCCTCATTACTGATGCCTAGACCAACCATCTATATCTTGCATGGGCGATGTAATTTTGACATCAAGAACATAACATTGTGGTGAAATGATGTGTTTAACAACATAGTACAACTGATTCCTGCAGTGAAGAACACATTCACTCCTTGTTCTCAACATTCATGTTCTCAGCTGACTATCCGTTAGACAACTCCTGTTTCTTCCCATTAAATTTTTGCAGATAGGAAAACCTGCCTCTGAGTAGATTCATTGATCATGTTTTCCCTCTTCCAACACAAAGGTACTTTATTCATCTGAGGAATGAAAGGCACATTGGAAGGTTTTCATGATGAAGCACTGTTGTCAACCTCTGGAGCTACATATGAGGTATAGCAGATTCAGAGGCAACGCTTAAAGAAATACTAGAAAGAGAAGGCTGCGTGGGAACTCTAGTTTCCCAAAAGAAAGACTACAGTTAGTTTTCTCCATATCCACTGAGACTGGGACAAGAAACAAAGGACTTAATTTATGGATATGGCAATTTAAATTTGATAATTTCCTAATACATACTTCTTCAGTATTACTTTGGGAACAATTGAGGTGTATTTGAATTACAGTACTGAACCCTTTTCTTCAGCAATTCATGGGAAGATTAAGAACTGACTAGCACAAGACACACTGAGACAGACCATTCAGATGAGAACTTGCTTGAATTTGCTGTATAGCGCAGGAACGGTGCCTTACATGCTAATAGTAAAAGTCAATATGAGTGTACAAGGGCCAACTGCAAGCAAACCATTCTGATACTGAAACACCAAGAACCTGCTGCAGAGTAAGCAAGTAGAAGGCATCCTCAGGCACTGTGTCCAGCAGCGCTAGTGACTCAACAAAGGTACAGTGGCACAAAAGTGCATGGATTCATATATATATAAAAATACATTTTTTATGCTGAAATAAAGCAGGCAGCCAGCTTTGAATGCCTCTGGCAGGCTGAATCAATGCTGAAGGAGAGGGTGTAGGTGTTTACGTTCTGCCTATCTGGATGGGATGGATATTTTTTACCCCAAATGGCTTGGGATTTTTCTGCAACACCAGATTTATTAATATTTTTTCAAAGCATTAGCTGTATTCTCAGTACTAAACAGGCCAAAGATAGAATGAGCTTCTCTTTCAAAGAGCTAACAGTCTCAGAAAAGTCAAGACAAAACTGGTTTTCTCATTGAGAATTGCTTTTAGCACTTGTAGCCTGGTATTATGTATTTTATTCAAATGCAGCTCTGAGAAACAAAAAATTAAATATATTTTTGCTTTCAAATTGACATTAAATATTTTTAAGACCATAAAATAGATGTGATAGGAGAAAGTGCTGATGCCGCTTATCTGAATCTGCAAGCACAACCGCTTTGTTTGCATTTACTGTCCGAGGTACCTGTGATGATTTATTCTGCTTGGAAACTACCACTTAAGTTAGCCAGTACTTTTGAACCAAATATTGTCCATTTAGTATAAGATCACTAATCTGTTAACACCATAGTTTCTGTGCCCTCCTGGAGCAATGACAATTAACAAATCAACTTCTATCTCAGCCTGATTTTCAGTAAGTACAACATGAGATACATTAATGTCTAATTTGTAAAAGTTCATACAAACTGAGGAGAAGATAAGGTCTTAATTGTAGTTATGAACTATATGCTGAAAATGAAAACTAAGGCTATCTTAATTTGGAAGATATAAGAGACGAGATCACTTTTTATCTGGAACTGACTTACCTGAGTGTTGACAAGTGTCCTGGTAAATCTGAAAGGAGGATCTGACAGGATCCATCTAAGAGGACACAAGATTATCTTGGATTTGTAAGAAAAATGCCAAACAGCACAATTACAAATACAGAAATATGGTGAATATTTTCTTAAAGTACTAAATAGCCAAATAGTTTCTAATCAGGTCAAGTTTCTATTTGATGGGAAGTTAACATTCTTCTAATCTTGGATTAATTTTTCCTTTTATTAGTCAATTGTTATAGCCTTCATGGAGATGGTCAGAGACGATCTCCATGCTTGCCTTTATTCTCAAAACCTTTCCAATACTTTGAAGACCCTTGGAGGACTACAGAGGAGAATCAAGAACTCAATCTTGTTTAACTGCAATCTACTCAAGGATATATAATTGTTCTTGTTTTCCTTTCTGGGCCACTTTCTGTAAAAACTGTCTCCTTTAAAATGACTAAAACAAACATAGAGAAATCTATTTGCTTAATTTCAGCGTAAAATATCTCATTGCCAGTATAAATTGTGCAAACTCTGTGATCAGTGCCTCTGAATGTACATGGACAAGTATGAAGTACAATATAGCTCACATTACATTAGGACACAAATTAACCAGGGTACATAAAAATTTGCCTGGGATTCATGCATATTAATCAGTGAATATATGCATTTTCATTAAATATACATGTTGGGGTTGTTCACTTCATTACTCTTGGGGCCAGAATCAAAGATACTGTCCCAATATGAGCACAGCAACATCATAAAGGTTCAGATGCCTCTGTCTTACTGCTTATGCTATTTTTTCCTATTATTCCCAACTCACTTTTACCATGAGTCTATTAAATATTCTGTACCAAGGACAGAGAATTTCTCTGCTGCAGTGTATTGGGTTTGCATGGCAAAGTTTTGGTAGCGGAGGAGCTTACAGAGGTAGCTTCTGTCAGAAGCTGCTGGAAACTTCCCCTAAGTCCCATAGAGCCAATGCCAGCCAGCTCCAAGATGGACCCGCTGCTGGCCAAGGCTGAGCCAATCAGCCATTCTGATAGTGCCTCTGTGACAACGTATTGAAGAGTAGGAAAAAAACTTCAGCTGGAGAGAGGAGTAAGAATATGTGAGAGAAACAACTCTGCAGACACCAAGGCCAGTGATGAAGGACGGGAAGGAGTTGCTTCCAGCACTGGAGCAGAGATCCCTCTGCAGCCCATGGTGAAGATGATGGTGAGACCGGCTGTTCCAGCACGTGGATGTTTCTGGTGGAGCAGATATGCACTTGAAACCCATGGAGGACATTACGCCAGAGCAGGTAGATGCCCAAAGGAGGCTGCGATCACATGGGAAGCCCACGCTGGAGCAGATTCCTGGCAGGACCTGAGGACCTGTGGAGAGAGGAGCCTTCTTTGCTCAGTCTGTAATAATAAGATCAGTTGTTCTCTGAGTGCCCAGTCCCTTGACTGGAAGACAGGGACAGGGAGCAGAATGAAGCCCCCATAATTCCTGAGGAAATGGTCAGTGACCTATTGCACCACTTAGATGTGCACAAGACTTTGGGGCTGGATGGGGTCCATCCAAATGTACTGAGGGAGCTGGCAGAAGTGCTCACCACTTTCCATCATTTAGCATCATTTCTGGCTACTCTTGGAAGTCCCAGCCTAGTGCACCACTTAGATGTGCACAAGACTTTGGGGCTGGATGGGGTCCATCCAAATGTACTGAGGGAGCTGGCAGAAGTGCTCACCACTTTCCATCATTTAGCATCATTTCTGGCTACTCTTGGAAGTCCCAGTTGATTGGAGGTTAGAAAATGTGACACCCATCTACAAGAAGGGTCGGAAGAAAGATCGGACAAACTACAGGCCTGTCAGTCTGACCTTGGTGCAGGGGAAGTTTATGAAGTAGATCATCTTGTGTGCCATCATGCGACATGTACAGGACAACCAGATGATCAGGCCCAGTCAGCAATGGGTTTAGGAAAGGCAGGTCTTGCTTGACCAACCTGATTCCTTCTATGACAAGGTGACCTGCTGAGTGGATAAGGGTAGAGCTGTGGATGTGTCTACCTAAACTTTAGTAAAGGTTTTGCACAGCATTCTCCTGGAGAAACTGGCTGCTCATGGCTTAGATGAATGTACTCTTGCTAGGTAAAAAAATGACTAGATGGCTGGGCCCAGAGAGTGGTGGTGAATGGAGTTCAATCCAGTTGGCAGCCAGTCACCAATAGTGCTTCTCAGAGCTCAGCACTGGGTCCTGTGCTCTTTAACATCTTTATCAATGAGCTGGATGAGGGGATCAAGTGCATCCTCAGTAAGTTTGCAGATGACACTAAATTGGTGTCATCTGCGTGTTGATCTGCTTGAAAGTAGGGAGACTCTACAGAGGGATCTGGACAGACTGGACCGATGGGCTGAGGCCAATTGTATGAAATTCAACCAGACCAAGTGCTGGGTCCTGCACTTGGGCCACAATAACACCCTGCAATGCTGCAGACTTGGGGAGGAGTGGCTGGAAACTGCTCAGTGTAAAAGGACCTGGGGGTGTCGATCAACAGCCGATTGAACATGATCCAGCAGTGTGCCCAGGTGGCCAAGAAGGCCAATGGCACCTGCAGACTGGGGGAGGAGTGGCTGGAAACTGCTCAGTGTAAAAGGACCTGGGGGTGTCGATCAACAGCCGATTGAACATGATCCAGCAGTGTGCCCAGGTGGCCAAGAAGGCCAATGGCATCCTGGCTTGTATCAGCAATAGTGTGGCAACCAGGCACAAGGAATTGATTGTCCCCCTGGACTCAGTACTGGCGAGGCAGCACCTTGAATACTGTGTCCGGTTTTGGGTCCCTCACCTGAAGCAGGACATTGAGGTGCTGTAACGTGTCCAGAGAAGGGGAACAAAGCTGGTGAAGTCTTATGAGGAGTGACTGAGGGAATGGGGATTTTTAGTCTGGAGAAAAGGAGGCCAAGGGGAGAACTTATTGCTCTCTACAACTACTTGAAAAGAGGTTGTAGTGAGGTGGGAGTCAGTCCCTTTTCTGAAGTAACAAGTGATAGGAGGAAGCAGGACATTGAGGTGCTGTAACGTGTCCAGAGAAGGGGAACAAAGCTGGTGAAGTCTTATGAGGAGTGACTGAGGGAATGGGGATTTTTAGTCTGGAGAAAAGGAGGCCAAGGGGAGAACTTATTGCTCTCTACAACTACTTGAAAAGAGGTTGTAGTGAGGTGGGAGTCAGTCCCTTTTCTGAAGTAACAAGTGATAGGAGGAGAGGAAACAGTCTCAAGTTGTGCCAGGGGAGGTTTAGGTTGGATATTAGGAAAAAATTCTTCACCGGGGTTGAAAGGGTTGCCAGGCATTGGAACAGGCTGCCCAGGGAGATGGTGGAGTCACAGAGATGTGGTGCTGAGTGACATGGTTTCGTGGTGGACTTGGTAGTATTAGAGTAATTGTTGGACTTGATGATCTTGCAGGTCTCTTCCAACCACAATGAGTCTGTGATTCTGTGATTCTCATTATCCTACTCTGATTTGATCGATAACAAATTAAACTAATTTCCCAAACTGAGTCTATTTTGCCCATAATGGTAATTGCTGTGTGATCTCTCCTTGTCTCAACCCATCAGCTATGTGTTATATTTTCTCTTCCGTGTCCACAGGTGGAGGGAAGTGATAGTGTGGCTTTGGTGGGCATCTGGTGTCAGCCTGGGTTGATCTTGGCATGACCCACACTGAGAAGGGCTTGAGGGCCCTGAGCCTGAAACTTTCCCACTTAATCCCATCTCCCTGGCAACTGTAGACCATCTCAGCTGCAGTCATTCTGATACAACTTGCAGAAGACTCCAAAGGCCAGACATTTCCTCAATGTCAGAGCTGAGCTCCTTCTTAACCAGGAAAGAGCATAGGGAGAGTGAGAGTGGAGAACTTTGCCCACCTTTTGGTTTTCCATGAAACAGCTTTGATGTCACCTTTCCCATGCAATAACCTAAATTATTTTCATTTACTTCTCAAGTTTTTTCAATTTATGAGATCCGAGAGAGACAGTAGAAATTAATAATAAACTAAGTGGGTAACTACCGGTGGTTTATACAGATCCTGATTGCTGAGTACTTTTAACCTTTGTTCTTGAGTACCCTTGCATGGATAATAGTGAGTATGTCAGATGGGACCTATGCGTAATCCCCAGGCTGCCTTACATCAAGCTGTATATCAAGGTTTTTTCCACCACAGCATTTATTTCTGTATTTCTCTACTTGTAATTATATTTTGAGATACAAGCTCTCCAATATTTGGGGCTCCTGATTCCCAGCTATTAGAAGAATAATCCTTAGTGTTGGAGTCCCTAAGCATTAACGTATCCACAGAGAATTTAAAAGCTTATTTCTACTAATACCTGAATGCAAGCAGACAGGATTTCTGTGGATCCAAGCATCCTCTAATCAAGGCCTTCACTCCTTGTTTGCAGGAAGGATGTATAACATAAATCCATAATTTCAATCTATAGGATGATCAATAAGACAGACAACAAATCTTCCAGACTGTTGAATGCTTGATTTTCTAGATACTCTTATTACTCTGTTGTTATAGCTATTAGAGGCAAAATAACTCATGTAGTGTAAATGTACATGATGGCAATTGATTGGAGTGATTTATACTGCAAACCTTAGGTGAAGTTGAATAGAGCTATGTAAGTCCTAAATCTGGAATTGTACTACTAGTATATACTAGCAAATACTCTTGGGGATTGCTAACAACCTACAGTCTTTTGCTGTGTTAGGTAGTTAAAAATAAGAAGTAAAAATTAAAACTTCTCATTTAATAGCTGTTTGGTTTAATATTTCCTTTTGGAAGCCAAAGGCTGGTTGGCAAACTCAGCAAAAGACAAAACTCTGTCTGCTGCAAAGACTGTGCTGTCTAAGGCTGTGCTGTCTTTTTAAGCCCTTTAGATAAAGACTTGCTCCCTTTTGTTCTCCAAGAATTTCCTAAGAAAAGTAAATGATTTCAAGTTGGTGAGCTGTATAAGGGGATGTGGCAAATGTGTGCTGAGTGGAGGATAATAAGATTTTTGCTCTTTAATGTATTAGTGCTATTATTGTGCTCTTTAATATATTAGTGCTATTAGTGTATTAAATCTGCTCTTTAATGTATGAGTGACACAGATCCTTGGTAGATCATATAATTGACCAAAAGATGAAGAGTTCCGTGGAAGGAAACATGGGATAATGCAGATAATACAGTTGGGACAGGGGAGATAAATTAAGTTGTCAGAATTTGGAGAATTATCATTCATTTACGTCTCTGTAAAAATTAAATTCTGAATATATCTGAGCAAGCTGCCTAGGCCCTAAACCTTTACTCGCAAAGCAATGGTATTTCAGTACTGACAGACGTAAGAATCTTTTTGAAGTCTGACTTCAAATCTTTACCTCCTGACAGCCCTGCACCCTCTGTTAATTATGTCTTGTGTTTGAGACTGCTACAAACCGTATCTAGCCATAGTTCTCCGAGAGCTTTGTACAAAACACTGAATACTTGATGAGCTGATACTGTGATGCCTCTCTGAAGTATCATTGCTATCCCATTTTTACAGATGAGGGGACTGAGAGATGAAGGAAGTTGCCCTGGCTTGTAAAAGTTCCAGGATTTAGGTTCCAGCTTTGTCGTGTAGTATAATGTACAATCACAAAGCATTAAACCTCAGAGAAACGAGTTATTGCTAATATATGAGATACAGATGTGAAAATTGTTCTATGAAGGCTTTACAAGAGTTGCAGAAGGTTACTCTGCTGCACAAATTACAAGCAAAACAATTTCATTTCTTAAAAATTCGTGAGGATTTTAAGTGTGAATCCTGTTTATTGTGAAGTGGATTTTCTCTCCTGCTACATCTTTGTTCTCAGCACAAAACTGTAAAGCAAATCTTTAGTAAAAACAGTGGCAATGCAATTGTCAGTTCCTGTTACATATCAGACCAAATTCTTTTCAGCCTTTTGAGCAGGAGTAACTTAGGATATGTTCCAAACTGCAGAACATTATGTAAGCATACTGGAGCTTTGACTCCCACATTGTTGTCTCATATGTCTCTGTAACAAAAGGATGGTCTCAACCCTCCATAATGTAGGTCAGCATTGAGAATGCCAAATTACTCATGTGCTTCCATCTGGCCCTATGGCATGTTCAACACGTGCACTCATTCCTTCAACCTCATCATCTTCGCTGTCACTGGTAACATCTGAGAAAGCTGCCAAAGTTTAACATTAGAGGATACAGTGGTAACTGTCAATTTAACACAAACTTTACACGCTCCTAATTAGAGTCTGTTGTTGTGAAAAGGTGGATTGTTGTCAAAAATACATTTGAAGTTGGCCTTAAAAGGGTTTCAAGTCATTGAGTGGTTCAGTCAGTCATGTAGATAACTGCTATAGATGATGGTTTTTGTTCTGGCCTCATGACATAGCAGGACTGTTTCTGATGACAGTTTCAGAATTGTATGACTGGAATAAGGTTAACTGAACTCAGCATGAGTGCTGTAGGGTACAGCCATGTAACTGAGATAAGGTCCATTTAGCCAATAAATACATTTTGTTATATCCTTTTTCCCCTTAAAGGAATAAAAATTTGCAAGTCAGAGACTATGGTTTTGTCCGTTTGGCAAAGCTCCGTCTTATCTCTGCATTGGCTGATGTCTGGCTCAATACAAAGCATAATAATTTACTGAGCACCATCAGAGTACTCACTTATCAATGCTGCATTAGCATCAAAATGGACTGCCACTGGAGCTTGCAGTCAGAATTTACAAATAAAATTGCTGAAATTCTTGTCTTTCACTCAAAACAAGACAATTAATTTTCTTATTCCTCTTCCTCCGTAATGCGGGGCTAAGCCCAGTACTTTTATCTCTGGATTAGGGAGGAAATATAGAAAACTGAAACAGTTGCTCCCACTTTATGTCCCTGGTTTATCCTGTTTATCTTTTGTATGTATTAGTAGCCAACAGCGTTAAGCTTAATTCTTCCACTAACAAAACCCTTCCCTCAAAGGGGTCAAGACTTCAAACCAACCATTCACAGATAAAACACAACACAGTACAATTAATTGGAAGACAGTATCCCACAATACTTTGGCAATTAAAATGACTCTAAGATATATAAATAAGAATATTGTACAATTCTCAGGAGTAAAAATGTTTAGATGACAATAATCCACTTTTCTTCAAAGATTTTTTTTTTTGCCAAATTTCTTATCATTCTTGTTCCCTCTCTGTCAATCTACCTTTTTAGGTATGTTGCTTAAAACTGGATGCATTAGTCATCATTGCTGATTCCTTTCCAATTCTTATGTAGACACTTCTCAAAGACTAAGAGTACCACATTTACTCGTATTCACTTTGTGACCCAGTGTCACCTCCTTTAGCTCTTTTTCGATCACAAAACTGCCTAGGATGTTTTTCTCCATTTTGTATGTATCTCCTTGATTTCTTTTTCTTGAACAAATGCTTGTCAGAAAGGACTGTTGTTGATTTCAGACAATCTCTTCGAAGTTATCAAGCTTACTTTGAAGCAGAACATATTTCTCCTACATGCTCACAGCTATCCCTGTTTGAGATGTGCAAGAGTGTAAGCACACTGCATTTCATCATCCAGATCATTAACAGAAATACTAAACTGAAGTAGAGGTTGTTTAGCCTGGAGAAAAGAAGGCTGACAGGAGACCTTTTCACTCTCTACAACTTCTGTAGAGAGGCGGAGGTCAGTCTCTTCTCCCAAGTAACAAGTGATAGGATGAGAGAAAATGGCTCAAGTTGTGGAAGTTTAAGTTGGATATTAAGAAAAATTTCTTCACTGAAATGGTTGTCAAGAATTGGGACAGGCTGCCCAGGGAAACTGGTGGAGTCCCCATTCCTGGAGATATTCAAAAGATGTGTAGATGTGTAGATGTGGTTCTGAGGGACATGGTTTAGTGGTGGACTTGGTAGTGTTAGATTAATGGTTGGACTAGCTGATTTTATAGATCTTTCCCAACCCAAATGATTCTATGATTCTATGATTCTATGGATACAAGCATCCACCAAATGTGATAGAAAAATGACTTGGCCTTATTTTTGCTGAAGCTTTTTAATTCTTCAACTGTTTACCAAACCGTAATGAACTTGCTGACCTTCCTGTTTCATCACTGAGGACTCCACTTGTGACTGGCTCTACCAGGCACCTTTTCTCTCAGATGGCCTAACTTCAGCTAATGCACTTGCCCTCAAATGCAATTACCTTTGGAGATGATTGCTGCTTTTACTTCCACCCTGCAGAAGGCCTTATACCTCACCTGTATTCGTGTCTATCCCTGTTGTCCTGTGGAAACAGGTAGCATCTCTCAAGAAACATTCCCTTGTTTGAATTCTTAGATCAGTCTGTCTCTGAACAATACTAGAGTGCTCCTGGGAGCTTTTAAACCACTTTTTGCACGATCCCCTGAAGCTGGTGTGCTTAAAAACTGGAGAGAAAATTTTGCTGCTGAGAAATGTCATTTAGCAAGTTCAGAAAGGACAGTTTTAGAAACGGAAAATCTTCGTAAAATTGTATCTATTTTGATGAAGTCCTGTATAAATGGCAGCAGAAAAGATTATTTTCAGCTCATTTAATACCATTTGCAAAATGTATTTTCTATTTTGTTGTTTCGAGTTATTATTTTAACATCCATTTTCTATGGTTTTAGCTTATTAAAACAAATTATTTTACTGGCAATGAATCGCTCTTTCCTGTTTTAATTTTAAACTTTTTGCAAATATTCTTTTTTTCATCGAATTTAGAATGAAAACCATTTCAAGGGATAGAATTTCCCATGGGAGACAAATTTCTGTTTCCAAAACCTTTTTACAGCAGCTACTAAGTAGTTCCATATCCCCTTTCCTATGTGCAGAGCACTCCAGACATCATGGTTTCCTCTTTGAAGATAAAATCTTACCAGTAAGAACATTTCAGATTCTGGGCAAAGAAGATAGATACAATTCCAGTGATAAAAGGCCATTCCACTAGTGACACTTCTTTGACTGGAAATGGAGGAATAATACAATTTTCAGCTATAATATTGTCTTGTGAACATGTTAAAGTAGTATCATCATTGATATTTTACTGGGCTAGACAATACAGCTGGAAGAAATTACAAATATTGTTGAGGCCATAGACATACTTATGTTTTGGCTCTGTGATTACAGAACAAACAGATATGACTTCGTAGAAGCAACTCTGCTCCATCATCACTGTGGGTTCATGTTTAGGGTCAGAAAATGTTTTTTCCCCATTCTTTGTTAATGTTAATTCTCTGCTCAGCCCAACAGCATCTAATTAAAGAGGAATAAAGGTAGTAATTATAAAATAACTGCTTTAAAACATCTCTTCCCCCTTTTTTAAATTTTTTCCCCTACCTATTGTGCTATAACTACAGTGAAGAACATTCAGGTGGGGGTTCTTCTCCCCTTTTCCGCACACCTCAGTGCAAATGTCCACGTTAACTGTAGAAACTGCATTTATAAGCAGTGGAGAAAACAAATTTGCCACAGGTACCTTGGAAGTGCCCATTTCTTTCCTGGCCATTTATGGTTGTAAAAACCTCCCTTTGGAGACATGAATCCCACTCTGAATATCAGAAATCAAAAATGATCAGTATACTGATGAATTCATTGAGTCTGATGCATAATCCTGTAACAATTCTCACCTTGCATGACAGACAAACCTGAGCAACCTTTTTCCTCAGGTCCCTGAAGATGAGATCCAGCAATGGTGCATGGCTGTACCATTGTTGCATGTGTGGTGTGTGGCCTCCTGCCAAATTCTGGGAATGTATTTGGAAATGCAGAGCTGTGCTACCAGCTCAGTGGGAGACCTCATCTTCTGTCTGGGCATGGAGAAGACTAAGACGCTGCACAGAAAGGAAGTAATGGGTCCCAGGAAGACAAATAACAGCCAGCTCAGAAAGGGATGGAGGTCAAAATTGCAATTTTGGAATAAAAGGAAAGCTGCATGTCAGGGGGTGTATTTTACTGACAATTATGATGTCTGTGCTGAGTGGAGAATGCACTGAGAATAGAAAACTGTTTTGAAAACTCTATGCCAAGCACCTTCGAGATCTAAAAGAAAAACCACATTAAAACTAAAAAGTATCTCAAATTTATCTTAACATGGGTGGTTTTTACTTTGAAATAAGAATTGCTGTGAAGATTGCTATGAATACTTCACAGAGTTAATGCCTGAGCCCAACAATTCCTGTCTCAGCCTCTGCTAGAGAGAGGCTTTCCTTGAATTTATGCTGGTATTGTTATTTAGTCTGTCATGATTTTACTGTAGGAAACAATAAAAACATCTTTATTGTTTTAAAATTTTAGTTGTTTTTGAAATAGCTGGGGATTTTGTCATCCAGATGCAGTCACTTCTGTTTCTCTGAGGTTTTTATGGGAACAGTAATCAGAGATAAAGCTATTAAACTGCCAGCCTGTGATCATTTTATGGCGTATTTGTGAGTAAGTATGATTATGAATGTTACAAATAATTCCTTCTGCATTATTTGTCAGATGTGTGCTGCTGTCTGATGTATAGAAGGAAGGTTACTGCATGCAGCTGTCTGTTACCAGAAATTAATTTAGCATTGCACTTTAAAAAAGCATCGGCCTGACAACGTTGGAAAGAGTCCTTAATCCATGGCATTCCTTTCTCTGCACATTTGTTCATGCTGTAGTTTTGATGGAAAGAGTTCTGTAATGACTGCATTAAAGGTGAAAGTAGCACAGTAAGATGTGAACTTACAGGTGTTTGCGCTTCCTTTGGCTCTGCAAATTGAACACTGAAATGCAGTGGACTGGAGGGCAATCACTGGCTTCTCTGGAGAGAGACAGAAAGAGTTATGGGAGGATAACTACAATGAGGATATTTGATTAGACAGACTTCAATCCTCAGCTTGGAAATCTTTTATGGATCTAGATCAGGGCAACCAAAGGACTGAGCCAATAGTTGCAAGTATATAACATGGACAATGTCACACTGGACAACTTCAGAGTGAAAATAACGATGGTTACAAATGATCGGTGTTACACACTTAGGATGACAAAGTCTGTGCCCTTTCATTTTATTTAAATTGAAGGAAAACTACAGAGGTAAAACACCCAGTGTGAGGCACAATTTTTAATTTTTGCTCTCAGTTTCCCAGGATAATTCCACCGCTTCCAGAGACCCTACTACAGCTCCTGTTTTTCCTGCCCATCCCTGCTTTGTTTGCCTGCAGTGCGACACTGATGAAATACCCCTCAGACAAGCATCCAGGGCTTTAGTACTTTAAAGACAGCCAGAAAAGACTTGGCCCAGAGCTTGGCCAACCTCAGGGACCAGCTGGAAATCCACAGTAGATACTAGAAACCAATGGAAGCAAAAGGAAGAGGGGAGAAGGAGGTCCTGCAACAGCAGGAGCTGGACAAGTGAAGAGCAACAGCGCCAAGTGCACAGATGAGTCCCTGTCAGAGCTCTCCCTAGCCAGAAGAGGAGGTGGGAGCTGGTGACACGCCAGGATCTTCCTCCTGGGCAGCTTCTTCCTGCTCCCACACACCCTACTGCCTCCATCTGACTCCCCACCACAGGGTTAGATGAGTTTCTCCTTGGGTACCTACAAGCAAAAATGGTGGTAGGTGAATTATCCCACCGGGTTGTCTTTGGTTTATTCAGTCATGCTGATGTAGAATTGTACCTGAAAGTTCCCTTCACGGTACTGTGGTTTACTGTATTTAGAGATACTGTGCCGCCCAAATATCTGATGTGATTGAATGGTCTCCTAATTCTGTGGTACAGTCTCGCAACTTGTTGAAAAGAGGTTTTGCTGTAGATTTCTTTCAAAGAGCTTCCTCCTGGAATTACTACTTTTTTTAAAATGAAGGCTCCTGATGTCTCTGTCTTGGGAGGCAGAAAATGTAGGTTTGAGCCTTTTGAGCCTTAGACGCAGGAAATGAATTTAGGCCACACACTTCCTAAGAGCTGTTGAAAATTATCTGGACTGATGGCTATGACCCCTCCTCCAACAGTTTATGGTTCTCTCAACTGTTCTTTTTATAAACAAAACAAATATATAAACGAAAACTCAAAACCACCAAATAAAAAGAGAGAAGATTGATTTGAGATTAATGGAACATTTTTTCACTGTCGAAAGAAAACAATCAATTTTTGGCAGGAAAAAATGAAATTGCGTTGACCCCTATTGACCAATGATCAAGGTATGCTTCATAACTTTTCATTCTCTTCACTGATGTTATTTCTGAAGGTATTTCAGATGCCTTTAACTTCATACTTTAAAGGTATAAAATTCTACTTTCCCCTTTACAGACATTTCCTCCTACTCCTTCCTTAATCTCAAGCTCTACCCTTATTTTTCTATCTACACCCACATCCAGGAATAATTTCCCTACCTGAAAGTGATTTGTTTTTAATTTTCTTTTTTTCCACTCAGCTGAAACTTTCAATAAGGAAAGGCAGCATACCTTGTGTCTTTAGTACTAAACAAGTTCTATTGTCTTGAACGGCTTCTTTGGTGAAAAGTGTGATGAAAAGTGTTTACTTCTCCCCTGCACACATTTTCACAGTATTTTCACTGCTGCTCATTCTGTAAATGCTAAGTAACATAAGTTCAATTTACCTGCTCCATATGCTTAGACTTCTGCCTCTGAAATGCAGCAGGGAATGTATGCATGTTCTCCCAGTGCACCTGGTGATCCTGCAGACTTATTTGCACTTATTTTACTTCATGCTTCTCCAGTGGTCCTATTCATTCTGGCAGGGTCTTCACAGGGTTGGGACCCATGAAAGTGATTTCTTGGAGTGCTATTTTAAGGGTAATCTTATGACATCCAGTAATAACTTTGCCACTAAGAATAGGACTCATTTGAACTAGGGGCTGAACAAACTCAAGGTGACCCCTGCCTGATTCCCAGCATTTACATATAATCAGAGATTAAATATAGCAAATATGGAAAATAAAGAAGAGAGGGGACCAAACAGTGAAAGTCTAGCAGAGACCTAGAATTACACAGTTGTCTGAGTCATCAATATGTCTTAAAGACAGATTTTTAAAGGGCAGTTAATCATTAACCCAGTTTACATTTAATCCCTTTTATTTTTTCATGTGATATTTTGATTTATCCTTCTCACTTCCAGCCCAATAATCTCTAATTATCCATCACTATAGAGTTCGTATAGAAACAAGAGTGTCCAGAAGACACAGCTTATGTATGAAAGATTTGATGAATTCCTCTTATGTTCCAGCACGTGAATGACAGACTGTCATTGAAAACTATTCTGGTAAGAGACAGATCAAAAAATATTTGTGAAAGCTAGTCTATGCTTTCCAGATGAATTCAAAGACAGGCAGCAATCAGAAAAATACCACAGACCTTCTTCTTATTCCTTCTATAAATTCTGACAACTGCCACAAGGCAAGAGATAAAATAATGGTGGAAACCAAAATGTAAATGTTTAATAATGAACATGTTGTGGGTGGAGTACAACACCCTCCTTCAAGAAGAAAATTAATGCTGTCTTAAAATTTTTCATTTGCACTGATACATATATTCCCATAAATTCCTTGTATCAAGTTTGCAAGATTTTTTTCAGATTTCTGAAATTTTTTTACAGAGCCTAAAATACAATGTCTTTAAGCCAAGTTTCAAAACTGAAAGAAAGCCCTGTAGTTAAAACAAACAGACAGAAAAAATTACTCTGGCTCTTGTTTTGAGTAGAAAATTGACTGCAAATAAATTGGTAAGACTTCTAACATAGAAGTTCCCTGCAATGAGTTTTGGCTCACTGCATGACACTTACCTTGCTTAGCTTTCCCCGTTATAACTGTTCAATAGAATGGATAGAATAGAACAAAATTCTATCTATCAGAAATCTAAGCAAGACAAAATGCAGTGATTCCCGCTTATTTTTACGCTAATGATTTGTTTCCATGAACTCAGAAACTACCTTGCAAATGTACAGTAATAGCTGGTTTGTGTTGTACCTGTTTAACAGGTTTTATTAAGGAGCCTGATGCAGAAATAAAAAGCTTTCTGGTTCAAGGTACTTTCATGATATCTGACAAAGAAGCAACAAACTCAAAGCTAACCACATGTTAGAAACAGCTATTCATACTTTAATTTAATTATGCTAATCAATTAGATGACAAGAGGGGGAAAAAAGGAGTAATTAGCACTTTTGGAGTAGGGAGGTATGAAGGTGACAGGCTCAGTTGTGGTGGAACAGCCAAGAGGAGCAGTCATTTACACAGAAGGAACAGAGAGATCAATAGGACAGTCTGAGGGGAGTACTATAGTGGGTTATAAAATCGGCGTGCCTTCTGCTTTGTTTTTTTTTTTTATTTAAGTAGTGAATTTAATTCCCACCTCTCAAAGGCATTTTATGGATCTTTGAAAATGTCCAACATAGGTCAGAGGCGGGTTTTTGTAAGCTTGGTAGTTATAATCATTCTCTACCAAGGTGCAGCAATAATTCAATGTCACCCACGTGGTTTCCCTGCACTGGAGGAAATATATCACTCACTTCGATACTCAAATGCACATGTTGTGTTCAGCATTCCTGAGTGTTTCTCCTGGGGGACAATTGTCATGGCGGTCATAAAGATAGGATTGCAGGTATTGCAATTTTTGTTCTGGAGCAGTTTGGTTGCAAACATTTGTCAGCTTGTGGACAGGCTTCCACAATGAGTTTGAGATATTTGTTGTAGGTGAGTGGTAGGAGAGGCAAAGTGGAAAAATGTATTTCAAAATACAATTTTCTTTCAGTCCAGATTATACCAACCTGTACACAGATTATGGGTTTTAATAAATTTTTAGACTAATTCCTCTCTTTCATTAATATGGCAGTTTTTCAGTAGGCTGGTTTAAGGTGATTGTGAATTTTGGTAAACTGAAGTATTGCAGGACCATGTTGGCATAGTTACTATATTTGTCATAGAAATCAAGGCTTTTGTTTCAGATACTGATGATGCCATCTGTAAGTCTTACCTCCTAACTTACGGTGTGTCAAATACAGTTCAAAAAAAGCATAAAGAAGGAATATAGAGGTTGGCATGTCAGAGCAAAGGGGGAAGCATTTGGTACCTCTGATACTGTGGCCTTGTTTTACAAAAAATATATGTAGATGAATGTGAATTACTCTGTGGGTGTGTTTGACAAGCTTCAGTGGAAAATGAGACTGTTTTATTCTTCTGGAGGAAAGGTGTCCTGTCATGACATTGTGGAATGCTGGTATATGGGCAGGTAAGATGGTGGCAAAGCTGATCTTGGGTTTGTATAATTCCTGTACTTTTACACAATGCAATACTTGAGAATGGCTCTGATTTTTAAATATATATGCAGTTGAAACCATGAAGTGTGAATTGTGAGACATTCAAGGTTAGAGGATTCTAGAGTTCAAGGCAAATAGACCATGGTGTCTGCATTTATGTAGTTGGAGGATCTTTTCCTTCAATGTTAATTTGATCACGAGATACATTCTATTTCCTGTGGTATTGAAATAATTTCAGAAACTGTATTAATACACTGCAAGTATCTACCCTCACTCTTAGCTCCAGCTTCTGCCTTCAATATTATTTCGATACCAAGTGCTTTGGAGCTGTCCTTAAATCATACTGTTCATTTCTCTGCGAAAGTATCAACCTACAGTTACTAACAAATTGCTGTCCTGCCCCAAGAATAGTCAGGAATGATGGTGAATATCTCCAGCCTTCTACCTGTCCTTTCAATATGCACTTGATTCCATATGAGTTTTCAAAAACACCAGCTGAATAAAAGCTTAAGTTTAATTGGAAATTTCTCTTCAACAATTTGTAGTGCATATTGACACGGGACAGCCTGCCAGTTTTCTGAACATTAGAATAATTAGTATATATACAATATGGGGCAATAGGAATTCTCTTTTCTTCTTAGAACTTAGTTTCTCTTGTTATTATTAGCAGATGAAAACCAAATACTAAAGCAGTAATAAAACATGTCTCCAATACCTATGACAAGTGTTTTGAAGTGAGCTGCCAACCAGATTTACATTAAATAATATGCATTAGGGCTAGGAAAGAAGTGTTTTATTTTGTTGTAGTAACTAAGATTCCTGGAGCAGGAGCTTCAGCTAGTGAAGTTGTTCCCTTCTCTCTGTTCTCTGTTACTTTCCAAAACAGTAGTTATACAGTCTCTCTCCATCCACATGGTAAAGCCCTTGCAAACTGATTTTTGAGTTGCTGTGAGCAGGTTGCAAGACATCTAATTTCTGCTGGAGTCAAGGTGCCACACTTGCATCCTGAGCAGTACTCTGTCTCATACACTGCATAAAAATGAGGGAGCACTTCAATCTTTTGCTGTTGTAATAGCAAATTCTCGTGATTTTTGCTAGTGAGTTTCCACTGCGATACAAACCTAATAACAGGTTTGGGCATTTTTCTTGTCTGTATCTAAGGAAAAATAGATTTCCCTGACTATTGAGTGGTCGTGGGTACTTCTTTGTAAGACAATAGAATGTAAGACACCTTATTATCAGATTCCACTTAGCTTTTGCAAAACCAGTTTCTTGCAAAATGGACGTAAATAGCTACAAAATGTCTTGTCCTTTGCATGTCTCGAACTTCCATTAACAAACAGGATTGAATTCATGACGGAATAAATATACTTATATACATATTAGAAAGATTTAATAAAGCCTTAATAAATCACTACAGGAAATTTAAAGGGGATGGATAGAGGCTTTGTTTTGGGTGAGTTGTTAGTATGTGTGTTACATACATAAATATTTGAGTCTTTGTTGTGGTTTAACCTGGCAGGCACCTAAACACCACCCAGCTGTTCGTTCCCTCCACATCCCTGCAGTGGGATGGAGGAGAGAGAATCAGAAAAAAAGGTAAAACTCATGGGTTGAGATAAAGACAGTTTAACAGGACAGAAAAGGAAGGGAAAATAATAATGATAAAATGATACACAAACCGAGTGATGCACAGAGCAGTTGCTCATCACTTGTTTACAGATGCCCAGCCAGTCCCAGGCAGTGGGCTGCCACACTCCCAGTTTATACACTGGGCATGACGTCACATGGTATGGCATATCCCTTTGGCCCGTTTGGGTCAGCTGTCCTGGCTGTTTCCCCTCCCAGATTCTTGTGCACCCCCAGCCTCCCCGCTGGCAGGGCAATATATGAGATGCCGAAAAATCCTTGGTCTAGTGTGAGGGCTGCTCGGCAACAGCGAAACATCAGTGTGGTGTCAGCATTATTCTCATCCTCAATCCCAAAGTCAGCACTGTAGCAGCTACTAGGACAAAAATGAACTCTACCCCAGCTGAAACCAGGACACAGATTTATTTAACTTCTTTTCTAACTAGTGACAGCAGTCAGGGCAATATTTTGTGCAGCTGAAAAAAATTATAGGCTTCAAACTGGAATGAATGCTGTTGTCTGATGAATCTCCTTTTCCATTCAAGACCACATTACTTATACTAATTATTAGGAATGCGATATATCTGAACCCTCTACTAGGAATATAAGTAACTGACCTGAAGAATGACAGGTGCATAGAAAATAGAGTATTGAAGCATTGCCCAATCAACCCTAATTCAGTATCTTTTCCTTAGAGTACCTAGTACTTTGCCTTACACCATGTGGAAAAACAAAGTCTCAGTTAGGTAAGTGTCAAAAGCCTCTGTGTTTTGGGTAGCTTCTTTGCAATTCCTGCATGTGCAGGTTGTTTTGTGCTTTAAGTAGGAGGGCTGTGATCCCTTCTGGACCTAATGCAAATGCCCAAGATGAGGTTTCTTCCTCCGTGGACTTGAACCAATTACAAGTTGCAAATGAAGTTATTCATAAACTGTTCAGTTCATGTATTTTTAAACCATCTCTTGATCAACTATAACAGCAACTTTACTGCATATGTGAAAAATTTGCATTGCAAATGCATATGACTGTAAGGCTATGAGCCAGACCTCCTACCCTGCCCTATTCCTCCTCACCACACATTTGGCGTGTTCTTAGATCTAATGAAATGTGCAAAATGAGCATGATTGCTCTGCCCTTTGTTGATCTCCAGATTTTCATAAGCTTGTTAGGTCTCCAGGGCGGGAATGATTTCTAGCCAGCCCTTAAGTTTTTCTAAATACATATAATTAAGTTTGCAAAATTGCTTATGTTTTAAACTCAGATCAGAAATTGTGAGCTGATTTCCATTCAACTTTAACAAAATGTTTCAGCTTTGGCATAGATGAAAGCATAAAAAAGCATTACATTAAAAGAAATTTGATTATTACAAGTTGCTAAAAATGGCTTTAAATGAAATTTCACTTCTACTGAGACCTATAGCTTCTGTCCGGAAATTAGTGAGTGGGCTCAGCGTGAGCATGCAGTTCCTATGTCTGTTTAAAGATATTGCATGGAGTTTTTTGGAGGGCTTTAAGCAATGATTTCCAGGCAGCTCCTGATATTCATCTCTTCTCCATTCCTGGCTATTCCTCACCCTCTGGAGCTTGGCCATGGCCTTGACTTCCTCTGTCTTCCTTGTCGTTTTGACCATCCCTGCCACCACCTTGCTGCCAGCAAAATGTTAGTGATAACCAGTAAAACTTGTCAGCGTGGGTTCTGATCCACGCCACTTCTCCCAGAAGAAGGGTCTGTCTCCATGGGTAGATTCAGAGGAGCTTTGCAGCCTTTCCTGTCAAGCCTGGATGACACACAGCAGCCCTGGGGGCCATATCAATGCTAGTGCCTCACTCGAGCTAATCATCAAGGTAGAGTGAGTGGACCAGGTTTTTCTTTACACATGAGCTACTCTGCTTTTGGATCAGATCCAGTGTTGCCCACACAGCTTGTAGTGCTAAATGGAGGAACTCTGGGGTCTATTTTCATCCATGTAACATTTACCATTTAGGGATGTTATTTTACAAACTTTTCTTCAGATTCTAAGAGTTTGATGTTTTCAGGTTAGAGTGATAGACTTTGGCAAAGTGAACATATTGCTTTCTGATAAAGTGGCAGGCAGCTTCCCTCAAATCATAACTCTAGCTTAATTGCTTTTGAAAAATGACACAATGTGTTGTTATGTCTTGCAAGACATTAAATGATGTGGAAAATCCATTAGGGATCCTGCTGAGATGTGGATAACACCCGAGGACCAAGCGAGAAGCTCTGTATGTGTTAATTTCCAAAGCTTAAGGCATGAACTTTAAAAGCATTCTCATGTACAGTGTATCAGATAACATTAAATTTTTATGAATAAATAAAGCAAGCTGATAGTTGTTGGCTAAAGAGTAATTCAAAAGAAAACGAAAATGCTCTGTTGTTCCTTGATCTGTTGTCTTCACTGAGGTCATTTAAAGTTGGAGGTGATGAGGTTAGTGTCTATGCTCATCAGTATAAAATAAGGCTGCAGGCATTAGGGAGAAAAGCTTCAATATGCGAGTTTCCATGTGGTTTCTTCTCTTCTGGTAGAAGCTGGTTTCTGGTAAGCACTAAGCTTCAGATCTGAGGGAAATGTCAGCTGTTAAACTACAAAGCTTTTAACTTTCAGAAATAGGTATGGATGAAAGCTTTAAAAGGACAGTAAAGCATGAGAAAATGACTTTTCAGTGACGTGCCAGACTTCAACAGATGGTTCCCAGAGGACTTGGAGGCAAAGGGTGCCTCTCAGAACCAAGGCAAAACCAAGCAGTGCTTCATTAAATTGATGTGACCATTTCTTTTTGGTCCAACCCTTGTGATCTCACAAACTTTGTACAGCACTGGCTGAAAAAGGAGGTTTATACCTGCAGAAGCAAAGCCCCTGTAGATGTGTAAGCACACATGTAAGTGCTGGCTGGTTGAGGACTGAGTTGCCCTCTTTTCTCTAGGTTTGTCTGCAGTGAGAGATGAACAAGTGCCTTTGCCAGGCTGCCTTTGCCAGCCTAAGGCACTTCTGTTTAAAGTGTCCTTTGCTGGGTTTTGTTTAGTCTTTTTTTTTTCCACCCCACTTTACCTCCTGATATCCATGGCACTTATTTCACCAAGCATCCAACAAGACACCTCTCAAATTGTGCCTTGGAAATCCCTGTTAGCTAGAAGTGCAAAAGAAAAAAATCTGGGGGAGAAGGAGGGGAAATAATGCTATGAAGGATAATTTCAAAGCACATAAAAGAAAGATTTAGGTTTCTGAAAAACAAATATAGACAGGAGTAAATTGGAATTAAGATCCTGTAAAAGTGTTGAATTAATTTTCGCAAGAAAAGGGTTAAGAAGATGCCAAACAAACAAATTGTTTAATTTAGCCACAATTCTGCTCTGTCTGTTTCCTCAGTACTTGTTAATTTTGTGCCTGATTTGACAAGTACAGACATAAAGTGAAGATGTTTGGAGAAAAGCTGCTATTAAGGTATCAGCCACCAGTTTGGAGCTGTCTCCAGCTTTTTTTCACACTGTTAGTTTTCTCAGTAAAGCTGAGCATAGCCACTGCAAGTTATAGACTCAAAAAAAAGTGAATTGGCCTCTCACACAAGTTTTATGAGGAGCGGCTGAGGGAACTGGGGTTGTTTAGTCTGGAGAAAAGGAGGCTGAGGGGAGACCTTATCGCTCTCTACAACTACCCGAAAGGAGGTTGTAGTGAGGTGGGGGTGAGTCTTTTCTCTCAGGTAACAAGTAGTAGGACGAGAGGAAATGGCCTCAAGTTGCACCAGGGGATTTATGTTGGACATTAGGAAAAATTTCTTCACCAAAAGGGTCGTGAAGCATTGGAACAGGCTGCCCAGGGAATTGGTGGACTCCGCGTCCCTGGAGGGATTTGAAAGATGTGTAGATGTGGTGATTAGTGACATGTTCTAATGGTGGACTTGGTAGTGTTAGATTAATGGTTGAACTCGATGATCTTAAAGGCCTTTGCCAACCCAAAAATTCTATGATCCAGTTCTGAGGGTCTCCCAAGAAACAATTTCGGTAGAGCAGAGAAACACTGATATAAAGTGTTGCACTGTACAGGCATGATGAAGTTTTGAGTAGGTCTTGGCTTGCATTGAAGCAGTAGAATTTTATCTGATCATCTCAGCATTGAGCATCACATATTAATTTCCTCTTAGTTTTCCTTCCTGCAGTAGTGCCAAACACAAAGGAGGCTGCAGTCCTGCATCAAACACAGCCAGTGCATATGCATATATACATAAGAAGCCCTTGTATCAGCTATAATCCTTAATGGTGAATACACTTGCAGCATCTGATTTAGCAAGGAAGTAAAGTTGTTTTATTACAGACCACTGTCTCACTTTCCAGTATTTGTGTTATTGTCTGTAGTAATTTTTTTACTCAAATAGTTATTAGCTCCCAAATGAGAGGTCCCCTTAGGCAGCTAAATATTGTGTTGTATCCTCCCTCTTATCTTTGCCATTGGTTTTATAGAAAAACTGTCCCTTCCAACCCAAACCATTCTATGATTCTCTGTTCAAAATTTTAAATTTTTCACAATCTCAAATTCTGGGCAGCATATTTAGACATACAGTTTGTCTTGCTTCTGGCAGGGCAACATAGTCAGAGGAAATTTATAGGAAAGACATTTTGGAAGAATCAGGGTCTATAGTTCCAGGCCCAGAACTGCAAACATATTTTAGGGTGTTCACTCATGTGGCTTCTGCAGTGAATGGGGAGTTGGTGTGACAGCTCAGGTTTCCTGCCTCCAAACCCCAAGGGGACTTTCCTCAAATTAACCTGCAATCTTTGTGTTTGTTTGCTGTTCTGACCTTATGATTTTCAGTTCTTGTGCAGTCACTTTTTAAAAAAATCATTGGAAAAATAATTTCTACTCAGTGTAAAAGAGTTCTCGTTAAAAAATAAAGATTAAAAAACATAGATTAAAAACAAAAGACCAATTTAGGATGCCAGAGAATGTACTTACTACAAATTATAAGAAAGAAAGAAAAAGCAAAGATATAATTGTAATGTTTTCAGTGTATTCTTCCTCCTAGGCACAAGCTTGGTGCTGGGTCATGAGCTCAGTGAATGACCTTCATCGTCATTAAAATTTAATGAAAAATAAGATGTTCAATTATTTCTAAAAACTCTAACTTTTTTTTTGTTGTCGTTCTGTAGATCCTGTGAAGTCATTAGCTCCCAGTAACCTCATGCTTCAATATGCACATTATTTTTGCAGTTCCTTTCTTTTCGGCATTTAAATGGCTGTGATGACTGGCAAGGAGCCTGGCAGAAGGCAGCAGCCACATCATGCTTCCCTCTTGGTGTCATGGCTAATAAAGCAGTGTTTGACTCTCGGAAATTCAGTCTGAGTGAAAGACCTACAGCTGTATTGGCCTTGTCTTCATCATATTTCAATTTCTAAAGGTTTATAACATCTCAATGTATTTATACTTCAAGCTTCTTGAAAGCTTTTTTTTCTTAAGGCAGAAGGTATTTTTGCTTGTTTGCGTATAGGGGCTTTCTGCTATAGCTGCTTGGCAGTCACCTGTTTTTGAGCCTGCTTGATTACACAGTGCTTTTGGCAAATTCCCAACTTTACGGTACTGTGAAAGTACACTTAGCACGGGCTCTAGCTGTGAGCTTCTGAGAGGGAGAGCGGTGATTACCTCCGCCTCCCAGCCACAACAAAACCAAAATGTTCTGTGAAATGTTAAGTGATGCTGTGTTCTCCCAGCGAAGCCTTAGTTTCTTGTACTGCGTGGAAAAGTATCAATTTAGGGAGCCTGAAAACAAGCCTATTTTTGCATGCATGCTCTTGTTATGGAGCCTAACAATGCCATTCATGTCTTTGTATTTCTCTGTCTCACTTGTTAAAGGTTTTCTTCTCCATCAACAGATATGCTGAATTGTCAAACATATACAAGTAGGCTCAGAAGAAAGGGACAAGACACACTAGAAGACGATAATACCATATTCGTGTTGAAGAATTGCTGCCTTTGTTATCAAACACATTCAAGAGTTATGTACTTTCAGTAAGAGTAGACTGAATTTTGAGCAAAAATTGTGAGGAAAAGGTACATGATTACATTTCTCTGAAAGTGTATGCATTTTTTCCAAAACAGACTTCATGCAGGCAGATCAGAGGAAAAAACCTAGTAAACTTATGCTGTGCAAATCCACCCAGTAACAGAGAGTTAATCAGGAAGAGTCAAAATTTCACAGGTACTACACAGCAAGTCAGAAAGCGTCTAAGGTATTGAAGAAATCAAATCAACCCTGGGTTTGATGCTAGGGAAGTCACTGTGCTCAATTTTTGAAGTGTTTTTGCTATCATTCCTTCAATACCTGGATACTCTTGGGATTTCCTAACTCTGAATGAATGGACTCCAAAGTTTATTTGGAGACTGCCTTGTCAGCCCTATCACCTCTCCCTAACACAATGCGGAACTGCAACTTTAATTTCGTATAACTTGCCAATCTAAGAGATGCTTCCAGAACGCGTGTGAATGGTGAATATTTCCCAAAAACATTTTGCCCTCTTTATGAAACTTGTATAATTTCTAAAAACTTTGTGAAGCTTAGGATATGTTCACAGTTAAAATCTGTGCAGGTGACACATCCAGCGCTCAAAGTGAGCTGATATACACTGCCACATGAAGGTGGCCCTTAAGAGAGGCTATGCAGCATTTTTTCAGAGGGGAAGTGGGGCAGGAAAGGGCGCAGGAGGATGCCAAAGTTTCCATATTGCTCCTTTTGAAAGTTTGTACCCCCACTTCCAAGTTTCCATTTCAACACTACAAGCATTCACTTGGGAGCATCTTCATAGGTCTTGTAATCCAATACCATAGCCAAAATCACTCCATATCATGTTCAGCCAAAGACACATTTCATACATTTCATACAGATACATTCATTACACAAAGCCCACTTGTGTGCCAGCCAACATTAACAGGTCTTGCACTCTGAAGCAAAATCACTTTACAAGTATGGAAAAACTCTAAAGGGACGTGTGTCCTTTGCACTCTTGTAAGCAGATGAGTGCTAGATGATTCTCACAGGCTGAATTTTCAGCTCTCAGGCCCTTGAATATTCTTTCCAGGACACAACGGCTAAGTACAAACCCCAGTATGAACGAGAGCACACAACCTCAAGTACACCACACCAAGGTCTGCTACTGTTGCTGTAGTGACCTCATATAAGCTGTGCCTTTTGGTGTTACACAAGCAGCTAGCTTGTCATGGGATCTGAGAAGGTAAGGTATGAAGAAGTGTGATGCTAACACCATATGAGCGTTAGAGGAGGTAGTACCTAATCAAGGATTCCCAATAGAGTATTAAAGAAGTCATTTGCTGTGAGCCATGCAGAACAGCATCATCAGCAGAAGATACAGGGAAAAAACTGAGTAATAGATGCTGCCATTTGTTATAAAAGAGGGGACTGTGCATTACCCAAGGCGTATATCCATGGCTATGCCTTTCAGTTTTTCTTCTAGGATATGCACATGTATAGGAGGTTATAAGAGCAAAAATTTTTAACAGTATTTGTAATTTAGACATAGTGATGTGATGTTTGTATCTCCATAAGGCTGAATTCTCCTATTTTCCTGCATAAACACACACACAAAGTCTCCATTATTTTAATATCTCTCTTTCCTCTGTTAACCACAGTCTTGACCGCAGTCAGAAAAGGCAAATGCACGCTCTGGATTACGCGGATGGGCACTGACAGTGCTTTGCCAAGATAGCAGAGGAGCACAGGCCACTAACAATTCACAGACAAGCAACCAATTTTTTTTTTTTAATTTTTAATTGCAAGATTCTTTCTGATTATCTAAATAGACTATTTTTACTTCATACTGAAATTTTTCACTGTGTTATTGGGAATTCAGTAGCAGTGACAGCATAAGGACATAAATGAAGCAAAGGTTAGAGTGAGAAATAATCTTATATCCAGTGGCATGCTGTAAAGAAGCGGGGTCACTTCTAGGCCAGGGTCATACGTTCCCCAGGAAAATTCAAAATCTCATACAGTTTGAGGGGATTTGCTAAGTGTTTAAATCATGTTCTTGAATGAATGGGATGGTTTGAGAGAAATTGTGGTCAGTTGTGGAGCAAACAGAGGTGTTAGTGAGGGAAGGAATGATACAGCTGTCAGCCCCTAAGGGACAGAAAGGGAGAGAAGCATCTTACTGCCAGGCAAGCAGCGAGGTATTTTCTCAGTGTGGTTATTATAGCCATGTAAACAAAGTCTTCACTGAATTTAATTTCCGGTTCAGTAGAGTTGTTAATTTAATTCTTGGCTTCATCTTTCTGAGATCCTACCTGTTCAGTCTAAAAGCAACTCTTTTGTCTCCCATCTGCCCTGTGTGTATGTGTTTATCTTCATCGTGATTGCTCCGTGCATGCTATATGTCCTAACCTCTCTTAAAGCTTGCTTTCCATCGTTCCTGTTCCTGAAGGGCTAACACAGGAATAACATCACAAGGAGCTAACATCAAAACTGCAAACAGTTTCTGATCTTAGATTCCCCTCACTTCCCTGACTCCAGAAGCCTGCTGGCATCTCTGGGTACCTGCTTGGACAGTCAGGATGGGCTGCGCTCTCTGCCTGTGATGTCCTCTGTACTGCTGCTGCCCAAGTTAGCTGGACTAAAGCTAGTGCAAGAGTGCTTGCTTGGGCTGTGGTTACACATGAATCGTAATGCGAACAGGCTGTGGGCAACAAAACACTTGCATGGGCCAACTCCTTCTCCTCTTCCCTCCTGCAGGAACCTGCAATCTCATCCTCCTATTCACTGGTCTCTCATTTTACATAAGCCTTTCCAACTGAGGACCCCAGTTGTTTAAGTCTCCAGAACTCATCTTGACTCCTCTGATGTTGAGACTTCTCTTTAGCTACATGGAGATTTCTGACTCTACTTCAAATAGGATGCATTGTTTACTTTCATATAGTTTTTCATTGTGTTGCTGGAAGTTTATTATTTCAGTTTTTAAGTCTCTGAAAAACATTTTTGTAGAGCCAATCATAGTAAAAGAAAATAGCAAAAATGGACTCTCTTATCTCATCCTCAAAAGACCTGCACCCATTTTTCAGAGAGAGATTTGCTGTCTCCTCTGGATATCTTCTCAGTGTTGACAATCAGTGACCTCAGTTCCTCTCCTAGACGAATGTCTACACTCTGGTGGTAACTGAGCTATGTCTCAGTTCCTTTCATTTGCAAAGCTTTCAAGGGACCCTTTGGAAAGTCTTTGCTTGCTCTAACTACATTCAGGACTTTTCCTGATAAACAGCCTTCAGGATTTTAACCTATTGTCTGACAACTGTCCTGTTCCCTGTCACATATGTGACTTTCCCAGCTTCTGCACTGAAGAATCCAAATCCCAATATTTTTGATGGACAGAATGTCAGCGTTTGAGTGACAATCAGTTAAGAAAATTAATTTAAAATGTGCTGATTCATCTGAAGCAATAGAAAGAGATAAGCAAAGGAAGAATTAAACTTAGAGAACAAATACTTCACTCCTATTCCTCAAATTCAAAGAAAAATTTGTATTCTTCAGAACTTCAGCTCCAAGATCCCATACTGTTGAACAGAGGGGAATGTCACAAACAAAACCATTGAAATTATTCCAACAAAGCTTTACAATGAATATTAATAGGAGGGCCTGAAGGTGGCTGTTAGATGAAGGATAATAAAGATTAATGGTTCCTAGACCCCAGCTATATACCGCAGACTGACAGTCATGGTACTGCTGCTGATGTACATTCCTTTTGCATTGCTTTAAGGGGTGTGTTTTAAATGTAACGTTCTAGAACGTCATGGAAAATAGATGTGATTAAAAACTTGTCCATTTATACAAAAAAACCTCAATGCAGGTTTGAAGGAGCTTGAAGCAGGAATATGAAACAATATGATACTTGGTGACTTATACTTCGCTGTTTTGCCCTTGTGAAGGAATTGCCTGTATTGGAAGCATATCATAAAAACCAAAAGCAGCCGGGCTTGTATTATTGTAGAAAAGGGAGAGGAGCTTATAAAGAAAATAAATCTTGTAGGTTAATTAAAGAGTGTCTAAGGATTTATTACAGACTGTCAAAGTCTTCTGAGAGTGGGACACAATGAATATACACTGATGCTCCTTGGTAGAGCAACGGCAAACCAACTAATGCTGTAATCCTAAAACTGATTTAAGACAAGTGTCTAAGGGTGTAATGAACCCAGACCTGAGATGAAGTGACCATAACAAGAAATGTTGTACACGTTGTCTAAGAAAAGAGTATCAGTAAAAGGTAGAACACAGAGTGTTTCCCAAAGTGAAATGAATTAAAACAATATATTCTATTTTTTAAAGTAGTTTATTAATTTTCTTTCAAATAAAAAGCTCAGAAGCCTGAAAAATTGAATACATGAAATGGATAACAAAGTGATATATGTAATAGACAAAGGTGGCAAAGATTTAATCTTTTATATTAAGACCTCAAAAGTGAGAAGAGAGGGGCAGAAAAGCCTGCTAGCAGAGACATCCATGCTATGAGACTGAGCAACAGAGCGAGAGCTGTGAGAAGACATTCAATACAGCTGATGGCTCCCCTCTGCTGTGCTAAGAATTGTGTCACTGTGGTATCTAGATTTGGTGTATAGTTGACTGGTATGAATCTAAAACTGTCTGAAACACTTATTTTTGAAAAACTGACAAAACGTAGCCTTCATAAAAAAGAGGGAGAGTCTTAAGACTGTTTATTATTGTTGTTTCCATGCTGAGAACTTTCTCGTCTGCCTAATTTTTATTGTAGTGGTAGTGGTGCTGTCACTGTTATTATCAAGGGATGTAAACAAGATAAGAAGAGGCCCTATCTTTTATTAGACCAACTGATATATTTGGAAAAATACACCCATGTTCAGGCACATGAGTTCTTTCTCAGGCCTGAAATAAAAACATTCTCAAAGGTAAATACCAATTGCTTGCATCACCTGAAATAAAGGATATTTGTTATTTGTGTGTGTGAGAGATGTTGGCAGGAAGAGAAATGACAAAGTGGTCCCTTATCACCTACATATTGCCTCTTTCTCTGGCTCTGGTTGCAAGCGAGCCAAAAGACTCTCCATCGACAAATGTAATACATAACCCAGCCTTGCTGCCACAAGCTAAATGGATGCACCTGGAGCTAATCACTGTCCTTTAAACCTGGCTCAAGTACAGTACATGACTACCAAATACACTTACAGCTGGGAAAAATTGAAACATGACTAGTTAGAGAAACAACATATTAATTGTTTTTATGTGAAGTCTCTTGAAGTTTTTTATCTGGAAGAAATATTTTTTCCTAAAGAAAATTGATCATATTGTCTCACTGATATTTCAATCTTATTCTTACCAGTCAAGGTAAGGGTTTTTTTTTTTTTCCCTTGGTAAAGGTGACTCTGGGTTTTAAGTGAGGCAAAATATCATTAAATAAGTCTGGATTTCACAGAATTGATGAGTGTAGTGTCTGCTTTATACTGTACTAAGTATCTTTTTTTCTTTTTCCCTAAGATCATTTTATGAAACACCTCCCCAATCTTGTGCCGGCTTTACACCACCTGTAGTCATAGCTTCAGTCATGTATGTCAATGATTTACTAGGATCAATTTTAGCTGGAAATGGTGAGAAAGGATCAAGATGACCTTCAGCTAACAAAATATGAAGAGAATGCAAAGACAAGTAGACTTCTGACTACCATTTCAATCTACTCCAAATGCTACTCAAAATGTATGTTGCTTCACTCATGTTTGCTGCAGAAGATTTAGAAGTTAGTTGATGTAGAGGAACTGAGCATGGTTGTTCGGCAAAGGGTTTTGAGGGGGAGATTTGCTGATAATCAATTGATAGTTGCTGATAATCAACTTTAATCTTTGTTTGAATTATGTATTACTGGAGTTACTCCACTGATGTCACCGGAGTTGTTCCAACATTACAGTGTAATGCTTCATCTCAAAATAGAAATACGGCTGTATAAATCCGCATTCTGCTGCAAGTAGTATGTTACATCATCAGTCCCGTGAGGACTAGGTTTTGCTATGGTTCAAAAAGTTTAAATAAAAGAACTTTAATATCCAAACTACATGACCCTGCCAGTGGGAATCAATTGAAAAAAAAAAGTTAATTACCATAGTACGTAGTTCACACCAACACAGAGGATTTTGGTAGTTTTGTGCGTGTGCAGGGGATAGTGTCCCATGGATATGTTTACATTAGCAATACAGAGCTCTAGCGGAGTTCTTTTTGGTGCAAATGTGGTGCGCATCCATGCTGGGACTCTGGTAGTGCACATCTAGGCATTGATGTGCCGGACATGGTTTCCCTTCTGGTGGAGCCAGGGTTGAATCTGGGTGGAGCAAAGTCACCTCCGAGTCTAGCTTGCTACACAGTGCAAGGAGGTCCAGCAGTCAGCTGTCTCCACAAAAGAGCTGTGCATGAAAGACAGACAACTAGTACAGCCTTCACTGTCTCTTCAAATGCAATATGAGCATATTGTCTCTGAACCACAACAGGCAGCATCAAATCAAACCCTGCTCTTTCCATCTTTGAGCCCCACCAGTAGATAATATAATTGTTGCTGTGCATAAATTCTGATAACAGAAGAGATGAGCAAATGCAGGTAAAATTTAACAACCCTGATTTTTTCTCTCCATCCAGTCTGAAGTTGTTGTATTTAGAGTTTTTTAGTATCCTGATTTATTCCACTGTCAACATAAGGTGTATCTTGTCTGAATTTGTATTTGTAGTAGCTCCAAAAATCGGATCCTCCTTTTAACTATTATTTTTCTTCGGTTACTTAAGGGAAGATTGTAAAAAGCATCCTATACCTCGTAATTCATAAGAAGTCTCAAATACTAGTCCTGAGGCAGCATTAATCTTAACAGATTCTCTACAGTCATTGGAGAGATTCCACCAAATCCTACAGTTTAACCTACATGTTTGACTTCTCTCTTTTGAGCTGTATTAATCTCCATTTAGTTTTTGCCTTCTTGTGCTATTTATATCTAACTTCATTTTTCTAATACAATCTGGAATTAAATCATGTGATTATCACTTTAAATCAAATATAATTTGTTTTCAGTATCCGTCAGGACCATCTCCAAGAACACATTTTAACTGCAGAGGGAATTTAGCTATTCATAACACATTTGCTTCCACAAGCAATTCTTGCCAAGCTGAAGAACTTTGAGTTAAGCCATATGGTTTTGATAAAACATGGTGACTTGAAATTTATTTTTGCTTTGCAAAATAAAAGTCGGTGCCAAAATACTGTATGTGCAAAACTCAGTATCAGGGAAAAAGTCAAGTACAGGACTGTCGGTGTGACACTGCTTGAGTCCAACATTTCTATGGCTCAGGATGATTCTCTGCAAAGTGCTAGCAGCAAGTAGAGAGGAACCCATAGCACAGAAGTTCCAAAAGAAAATTACTCTATTTTCTAACATGGCTAGTGAATGTAGGAGACCATTTTTGAGAATCTCATCATGCGACATGCTGGAATATACCCATAAACCAGGTTTAAAACTTTTTCAAATGAACTGCCAGTTTTTGAGTACCCCAAATCATGAGTTACTTTTCCGTACCTTGACTCAAAGAACGGGACCAGTAAAGGAGCCTTGAATGAGCAACAAAGAAACCCAGCAAATAAGGTGAAATGCTGCTTTTAGCAGGTATTTGTAATGAGTGTGAAGGAAAGCCATTTCTGTGTGTTACACTTCAAGGCATGCATTATAATGGACACTTTGAGGCCTTACATTGTCCTCTACAATCCTCCCGAATTTGGATTTAGAGTTCTCAGGTTCAGTTGTCTGAATTATGAGCCTCTCTAAGACTCCATATTTAAGATTTACTGCCTTTTAATGTTCTGGCTGATTTGAATATAGAGTTTAAAGAGCCTAAGCCTAGCAAGGGACATAAAAATATTTGTGTTCGGATGTTTAGATGTTTGCCAAACTCCTTTCTGCTGTATAGTCAGAAACAGAAATCACTCTTGAAAAAACACCAGCATGACGCTAAAACATCGGTAACCTGTTCTTATTTTATAAGGCAAGATGAAATCTTGCAATCCATCCTTACTGCTTCAACCTCTTCCAAGGCTTGCCAATTTTTGCTTTGTTTATAATCATTTTACTTGCAAAGCATTTAAAATGTGTATTTTCTTTCTACATAGCTAACAAAAAAAGTGTTACGTTTTTGTTTTGTTAAATAAAATAAATAAAGATCCTGTTCATGCTGAAGTTGATAGTAAAAACCTTGCTTCTGGAAGTAGTACTGGATATAATGTCTTACATTTTGTAACACACTACCCCCTGTGAGGAGTTGAGCCTATGCCTAAGCTTGTCTCTGTTGGGGATGAGAAAAGTGGGTCAGAAGCATATACTGGTCCAAATCAGACCTTCTTGTGAGTTTTTTCTGTAAAACAGGTAGTGTAATCTGTGTGTACCAATGAAAACTACATTTTAATAGCACCTTTTACTAGCTTTAAGGGAAAATACAATCAAAATGTCTCCTCTAGGAAGGGTTACAGCTTCTGTATACTGAGCTTCCAACACTGCAGGAAATTTTGATGTTCAGTACCCCTTTGTGGGCTCCCTACCTGCAAAATTAATATACTTTACCTCAGAGTGGCACAGTAAGGGTTTAGTTACCTGGTGCCTGCAAGACAGTCAGGCGCTATAATGATGAATACTATAGAAAATGTTACGGGAACTTTAATAATTCTCAATGCAAACAATATGTTAATCCTGCTTAATAGACCAAGCACGAGGCCACCCTCTGGGCAATGAGGACAAAGCATAACGCCAGAAAGCTGCTTGCCTGCTGAGCACCCTCCCTCCTCCTGCCGTCAAAGGGAACAATTCCTATGACTGCAAGAGGGAAGATAATGAGACAAAGCAGGTGCATAGGGAGAAAATTAGGGTTGCTCAGGCAAGTCCTAATTTTCCAGCACACTTTCATTCCAGGAGAGAGTGTGTGTGTGTGGTGGGGAGCTGCATGAATGGTTCAGTCACACAGTAATACTAATGTTTTTGTTGCTGAGCCATCAGTCATGTTCAGACACTCTCAATTCATAAGTGCATCTTTCTGAAAGATTTTTTTTTGGCAGGGTGTTTCAAGTCTATTTTTAAAGTTTAAGTTGATAGGAGATGAAACCAACTCTCAAGTGATTAATGGCAACAAATGCCAGCAGGAAAACTGCTGAAAATAAAGGTAAAATCACCTGTGCTCTCTTCTGATGCCTTCGCTTGCCAACCTCATAGTCATTAAGATGTGAATTTAGCCCTAGGTCTAGTACTAGGCTGACATATGAACAAGCTGGTTAAGACTAAGAACTAGAGCTGCAAACTCATGTAGGTATTGTACTTTTGGGGATGTACCTGTCCATGAAGTGAACTTCTGGAAGACATTCAATGGTAACATACCCTAGGCCACTGCACTGCTGCTCTTGGGCCTGCCCAAGATGAACTGGAGTCTATGAGGACCAAGGCAGCGCTCTTCTCACTCATGCCTTGGCTTCTTGAGGTCGTGCTGGTTTTCCCTTGCCCAAATGCCTGGTAGCTAAAGCAGGAGCTCAGTTCCAGGTTTGCCTCTTCTCCACGAGAGTCCTGGTGGCTTCTCCTCCTTTCCAAGGCTGCTTCGCCCGTGCATTGCTTCTTCTGCCACCTCAACCCACCCCACAAAGTGGGGTTCATTCGAGTGGAGAAATAAAATGCATGTTTACCTTTTGGCAGCTGAAAACAGAGTATTTTGATGAGAAAGTACCAGTCAGCTGACTACATATGGGCTGTCCGCCTACCCTAGTGCATTACACCTGTGTTCCTAAGCCCCCAGAGAGCACTGCTTTGCTTTTCATTTTGCTTCCAGCTAATTTTAAGTATCTACTTTCATGTAATAATATGATGCGCCCTGATATTGGTATTTTTTCCACAATGAAACCAAACTTTACGTGTGCAAAACCGTACTGACACAAGCGGAATTTCACTTGATGAAGCAGGATACCTGTGAGGACAACCAGAACAAAATGTATACGGGCACTTGGCACTGGGTAAAATTACAGGAGTGTTTGGTGACCTAAAACTTTCTACAGATGAAAAGTGTAAATAAAACAATTTATCCTTTTCACAGCAATATAAACCTACTTGACATAATTTTGTATTTGGTAGCTTTAACTTCTAGACTTTCAAGCATCTTATACTTTGAACTTGGATTCCTGACTTTGCCACAAAATAAGAGGTAAAATTCACTTTCAATACTGCAGAGAATATTTTCTGTTGGCACCTTTTAGGAACTACAGTTCAATTTTAGTATAGCTATTATTTTTATAGTTTTCACTCCTACCCTTGAATCTGAGTTTAGCTTTTCACATTTTAATGGTTTTCAGGTTGTTTTTTTTTAAAACCTACTTTGATGTACATTTTCTTACTTTGAACTGACTAAACTGATTTCTAATAGTTAAACACAAGATATTACCACTGTATATCACCTCCCACTGTTGTTCAAAGTGACATAGTGCAGTGATACATAGCGTGCACAAATCTCATGCAGGCATCGTGACCTGCCTGACTATAACTGCTGTGCTTCTTTCGACCTGCATGACGCAATATTACAAATACAAGGCTAGCATTTCCATTTCTAGAGTAGCCTAAACTGGAATTGGGCTGCTCATTTCAGTGTAATTTTGCATCCTTCCTTTCCTGAATATTTGAGAGGTTATTTTTTCCTTCACTGTCTCAACAATTTGTTACCAAAAAAGATGAATTGTGATTTGATGCTGCCTTGTTAGGAGATATCTGCTACTAATAATCACTGATTGCCTCCCAGTGTGTTTGCTTTACAGTATTAGCTACGTATAGACCACAGTCTAGAAACCATAGGGTAAGGGAAGGTGCTTTACGTGACAAGCCTTAGAGGAGACTCAAATGATGGAAAAGGAAGTAAACTTTGAACTACAATTTTCTACTGCTTCATAAAAAGGACCTGTCTCTCTCTATATAAATTATTTCACTAGCTGCAGAACAATGTCCTCAGATCACTAGAAACAACTGGAGACTTTAAAGTAGCCTGCAATTCAAAGCAAACAACAGCAAAGATGCTGATAAGCCACCCAAAGCCAAGCTGGGAAGACCAACCACTGTTGATGCATTTCTGGTGATAGATTTCTCCCTCTTTTCCCAGCTGGGTGAGCCCAGAGGAGAACAACTACTTGTCTAAGAACATTTAACTAGTTGGAACAGAGAGAAGCACATACAAGAGGGACTTTTTGCCCATCTTTGCCATTTTAGAGGCTTCTGCTAGCTGAGCAGAAGGGGTGCTCTTTGCACAGGCCATTACAAGAATGGGGCCAGCACTCAGGGTTTGGGTTGGACTGCCTTGAAATACTGTTTCCACAGAGGAGGCTGATGACTCTTGATTTCAGCATAAATCAGACATGATTCTGGTTTTACTGACCTTGAGCATGTTGTTCTGAAACTCTTGCTGCTCCTGCCAGCGTGTTAGTATAACTGACTACCACTCTGTAGGCTGTTTCCCGTGGTGACAAGCACCAGGATCCAATTTTGTCAAAGTCATAAAGAAATGAAGCTTCAGTAACATTGTGCTGGTGGATGAGCCTATGCGTCCATCTGCCTCTGGGATCTACCAATATCTTTTTCATTTGCTGGTCAATATTAACCGTAGAGGACAAGAGATCTCAAAGCTGTGAGGTTCCTGAAAGCCGTTAGCCTCTGGGTGGAGGAAAGCTTGCTAAGTTGATGCTAAGAAAACTGCTGAATGTTTTCATGCCCTCTTTTAGGCAGGGTACCAGCTAACTTTATCTTCCACTCCCAAATACATGGAAAATTAGCCTTCACTGAGATTGCTGCTTACAGTTTTCCTAAGCAAAATTAATATTTCTAAATCAATCCAAATAAAATGTTGATTTTGCAGATGATACTGAAAGATTAGGAATGCTGGGTTTGTCCTGTGGTTTTCCACATCTTTCAAGTATATGTGTGTTTACCGATTGCCAAAGCAATGGCATGGAGCTGTGTCTGTCAGTGTCTGTGGTGTGCAGCAGCTTTTGCTGTCGTGCGGAGCATGCTCCTTGGCTCGAATCAGTGAGCACCCACATGCTGATGGAAGCAGACTGCTGTGGCACTGCCTGATGATTCATTTGCACAGGTTGTTTCACCCTTAAAAGACTTTGCAAAATTGAGGGCTTCTAATCCCTGTGTTTGAGATTCAGCCTCAGTATGACGATAAACACTCCAAGCTACTAACTGTGATAAAAATAAATGCCATGAAACAAGACAACAATGCATAATCCTCACACATGGTACTCTTCTTGTTGCACAGCAATAAAAGAAATCAGTATTCATTCAGGTCACTCCAAACACAGTTCTCCTCTCTCTGTAACGATTATAATTTCCTTCTATTCTGTACACTTGTGTCTACTTCCGGTACAGGGCCACCAGTCTAGCCTAGCCAAATTAATCTGCAGAGGATAAGCTTGAAGGAACTGTTTTCTTCAAAGCAAGATTATGAGAACAACTTCAAGAAATACTTGTTTTCTGCCACTCCTCCACCAGAGGAGAGATATTAGAAATGTATACCTGTTGAGAAACAAGATCCTCTGTCCATGAGGAGGAAAATTAAGGAATCCTGGTGTCCTAAACACTTATGTACTAAATCCTCTTCACCACTGTAAGACCAGTGTTTCATTGCTATAAAAATGCCCAGCTCTTAACAACCTGATGCCTCAGTGCTTTCCACACTTCCACATCCCTTCTCTGTGTCCTAAACCTGTCGTCACTATTCTCAGCTTTAAGCTGTCCTCAGTTTTACCCTCTGCTCCCCACTGCCGTGTTGTGAACTTGCCAGTCTGCAGTTTTCCAGTGCCTGGGTAGTACTCACCTGCCTGGTGTCCAGCCCTTTGCATTCCTTCAGCTGTGGGATGGGCTCACAGGGCAGGCAAAGTCCTCCTGCCTTCCCTTGGAAAGACTTACAGGTTTTTAATGGTCTGGAGGATCCCAATGACAACAATATACAAAATGAAAATCCTTTTCACAATTCAGGAAGGCTACAAACCTTGGGATGTGCTGGTTAAAGGAGTGGGTGCCCAAGACATCAGGATCCAAGAAGAGAGACAGAAGTCAATGTGTTTCCATATTTACTGACTTAACATCAGGCTGCAGGGCTGAGATTTGGGTGGGGAGCTACATGCTTCCTTGTGCTAACACGCAGAGATGGGAGTGGAGGTGAGAGTAAAGCCTGTCTCCCACCCTCCTCCCTCTTCCCACGGGAAATTTGCATCTGAATAGGAGTTTGATGAATTTGCATGCATAATCTGAACTTCTTGGATGTTTAGGTCTAGAGACAAACCTTTTTCTTAGGCTTAGCCTCATTGATTTCATGTGGCTACATCAATTTATTCCAGCCAAAGATCTAAGCTGCTCTTTTCAGTTTTGATTGTTTAAAATTAACAACATTTACATTTTTGTGTTGCCTAGATGAAAGAATTATAGTGCAGCAATCTCACAGTCAAAACATTTTTATTCCATTCATGCTGCTGGAGAAAAACTCGTTCAGAAAATGGAGATATAGTCCGTATCAAATATTGGAAGAAATAGTTATTCTAGTGTTGCTTGCAGGGAAGCCTCTTGCAGATCTAGGGCAATTTTGAATATAGTACCACAACATTTAATGATAACTCATCAGAGAGTTATTTTCTTGTCCTCTCCAGGTACTACAGGGGAATTGTTATACTTCTGTGTGAAATCCAATTGACAAATTTATTTAACTGTAGTTCTCACTACAAGCTCTTTTTTCCTGCTGTTTTTGTTCTGCTGTGGTGCCTGACAATCTCTTATATATTTAGGGACATTTGGGACAGCAAGGTCTGTAGCAAAAGTGTGTCAATGTAGGTATTTGGATCTAAATCACTGCTTGTGGTCCTCTCTAGTCAGTTAAAAAGTTTTAAAGAACTCCGAAATGTGCCCAAGAAAAGCAAGTTTGAATAATCTACACTTATGCAACTTCTAACAAGATTTGCACTTCCAGTGACCATATATTAGGCATTCAAAATTTTGATATTTCTAAACCACTAGCAAAAAGTCATCCAAAGTATTAGTTTTATCCAGTGAATATGGTTTATAATCACTCCTGATCAGCTAGCCTGGTCTCTTCATGATTTAGTACTTCCTTCATGTTAGTGTCCTCTGCAAATGTTAGCAATGACAAAGCAATGTTTTATTCTAAATTGTTCATTAACTTAAAAAATGAAGAAACAGTCCATTAAAGAGTACTGCCTACTTGATTTTTTATTTGTACTTTTGTTTCAAGATGATATATTAGCAGGTGTGCAATTTGTTTAATATCTGCTTTCCTACAGAAACCAAATCTTTTGCAGAAATACCACTGACATTTTATTGAATTGTTTTATTAAAACAAGCAAATATTAACGTTCAAGAAATGTACATAACGTCTACAAAAGCTGATTTAAATTATTGAAGAAAATGTTGGAGCAAATCGTATTAGACTGGCTGATAATTATACTGTAGCCACAAAGGATTTAATTAGAACTTCAGCATTTAATAGTTGGCTGCCAGGATATGAGTAGCTGATGATCTAATTTGACTTCATATTACCTTGAAAACTCCTTATCTACAGAAAACACCTCCCCAAAAAATCAGGTTATTGTTTAACAAGTCACTTGTTTTGTATTCAAAGTAGACAAGTGCACTGAATTCTTTTAAAATATGTGGACATCAATAATACTGCACATTACAAGGCAAATCAGATTTTCCACAGATAGACAAACCTGCACATATTCACGTGCATGCACATGGAAGAGACATGTTTACTGGATTAAATGTTGGTCTGGAGCTTTCTGAATTTAGTTTGTGTCTTCTAGGGCAGCTGCACAAGAGATACAACAGAAGATATTCATACAACACAAACAGATGCAACTCTGTGATATTCATTCTTTATTAAGGATACAAGTCCTTCTCTGCAGGGCTGCTCTCAGTCGCATCATCCCCCAGCCTGTATTGATACCGAAGATTGCCCTGACCCCAGTGCAGGACATTGCACTTAGTTTTGAGGAACCTCATGACCAGCTTGTCCGGGCCTCTCTGAATGGCATCTTGTTCCTCAGGCATGTCAACTACAGCACTCAGTTTGGTGTCATCTGCAAACTTGCTGTGGGTGAGATTAATTCCACTGTGATGTTACTGATAAAGATATTAAATGGCACTGGTCCCACTATGGAGCCCTGAGGGACACCACTTCTTACTGATCTCCATATGGACATCAAGCCATTGACCATCACCTGCTGGATGAGAACGTCCAACCAATTTATAATCCACCGAACAGTCCACTCATAAAATCTGTATCTCTCCAATTTAAAGAGGAGAGAATTTTACCTTGTTTGATCCCCTTTTCATATAATAATTTATCTCAGGTCAAATAATATCTTTGATCTCATGCTATGTACAACAAAGCTTCTGACTGTTGATGGGCTACATATTATTAAAACAAGAACACAATAAGAACCACACACAGACTATTTGTTATTGCAGACATTCTCCACTGCCATTATAAGCTAGAAAATACTGTGAAAAGGTGATTCCAAAAAGAAATATGTCATATGATAGGTCCAAGATCAGGAACTCTGAGGGTCCATGTGGATAGCCATGATAGCCCCAGAAGGACTGTAGACAGAGGAATATTTAGTCATAGGGAAAGGTTATGTTATCTCCATGCAGGATGACCTAGGATCTCTAAATACGTGAGTTCTTCATTAAGCCAGTGCCAAAAGACTCTTCTCACAAAGAAACGTGGCTGTTTAGCAGAGCTGACACTTGAAGTGTTTCCTATAGGTGGATAGCTTTTATCTTGATGTTTCAAGTATAAGTCCAATGTTATTGTGTTGTCTCTTGTCTGTGACAGTAATTCCTACAGTTGCATAAGGGATTGAGTTTTATTCAAGTATTTTCCATACTTGAAAGAGGTGAACTCTAATGTCTCACTCTCCACCTTGGAGGGGGCAATTTCAGAGGGAAGTGGTAGTGCTCATAGGCTTTGTCTTCTCTGTCACTATCCTAGCACACCTCAAGAGACGTTTAACAAACAGTTCCATGTTGCTAAAAGAAGGG
>NW_010389010.1:0-22373 GCF_000710305.1 Buceros rhinoceros silvestris | reverse complement strand
CCTGGGGCGGGTGTTCCCCCTCCACCACCTCCTCCTTTGCCTGGGTTGGGGATGCCCCCTCCAGCCCCACCACCTCTGCCTGGAGAAGCACCACCCCTTCCAGTGTCAGCCCAGGGCAGCACCTACCCAACAGTCCCACAGGGCTTTGGGTTTCTTCCTCCTCCATTACCATCTGGTTTATTTGCCATGGGGATGAATCAGGAGAAAGGGAGCAGGAAACATGTAATAGAGCCTTCTCGGCCAATGAAGCCTCTTTACTGGACGAGAATTCAGCTCCACAGTAAAAGGTAAGTTGTAGAGTTGTGAAGAGTGATGTTTTCTCTTTATGGCTGTCCTGACAGTGTTCTGTATCATGATCAAAAGTCTTTATTTAGTTTTAGGCAGGCCTTTGAGAGAACCTCAATGCAAACAGGGTTTTATTTGTAGTTGGATATCTAAATGTGGCACCAGTTTTCTTTAAAACACACAATCTGAGTAATGTTATTTGCACTGAAAGCTTTTTGAGGGTACTGTTTCCAGCTATCCTTTTGGGGTTACATGCCACATGTTGTTCAGAGATCCAGGGCTGACTTTTTGTCACTAAACATCTGTGAGATGTTTAAGATGTCATAGTTGTCCTTCTCCCTCAAATTTCCGGATAGCATTGGTCTCTCTCCAGAGCAGCTTGCTAGTTTTGGTAGTGTCTTACCTCTAGATGAATGTATGCTGAATGCATTTTATCCTACTCTTTCCTTTCTGTAGTGACCTAAAAATAATTTTATTTCACCTCGTACACTCCACAGGCAGATTCAAACTGTAATTTATTTGCACGTCAGCATAAACCTATTCTGGTAGCCCTTACTTTGGGTTTGGTCATTGATGCTTTTTTGTTTGTTTGTAAATTATCATCCTTGATTGTGAAAAGAAGTTTCCTTATTAATCTTTTCTTTATGTCTCTGATTAATGATTGTAAAACTCTTCTGCTGTTAATTAATGATTAATTTCTTCTTTTCAAGCTTTTGCCACTGTCACAAAGGTGGTCTGCAGGCAACTGTCTATTTCTACTTCTTTGTGTCCATATGTATGTTTTATAGTCTATATACAACCTAATTTTATTTCTATGTATCTAAAGTGTGTGAATATAAGTGAGCCTGACCATTATCGTGCGTAAACAAAGAAGCAAACAAAGTATGGGGGAGAAGCAACAGTATATCTTATCAAAATGCTGCTAGTAGATGTTAGGCAACAACTTCTAAATTGCTGCTCTTTCATTTTCTTCATTCCTCCATTTATGACCTTATTTAGTTTGACGTTGCCCTACATAGGTTTTTTGCTTAACTTTAGAGATTCTAGTGCTTCACTTGTGTGGGAAAAAATTGAAGAACCTTCCATAGATTATCATGAGTTTGAAGAACTGTTTTCTAAAACAGCTGTTAAAGAGAGGAAGAAACCCATTTCGGACACCATTACAAAAACAAAGACGAAGCAAGTGAGTACTCATTTAATTTCAGATCTTTCCTAGGTTGGTTTTTACATAGACAGAGTTTTGCATGCAGCAGAGATGAATTTTGCCTTGTGTGAAATTGTCATGATATATACTCACTATGTAAAAATATAAGAAAAGGAGACAATGTAGAATGGATTTCAAAGCTTTATGTGCTAAAGACTGAAGATTTCTCTTTTTTATATAAATTACTTTTTAAGTATGTATTTTCTAAAACTTTGATCCACTTTAAAATTAAAATTAAAGCTAAAATAATTAGGTGCATATATGATGCTTTGAAATTGACTGCTACTGTGGAATAAGTAGCATATAAATTATTCTGCTTAATTTTATAAGTTAAATAATTAGTTGCATATGAATTACCATGATTTCAGAGAAAAATTATGTTTAAGAATCCAAGTCCTAATGTTATAGCAATCTCAACAGTTCTAAGTTAGTGTTTGTTTATGTTTATATATATATAGTGAATATTACATTTATGCATACAATAAATGACAAAGTTGGGAAGAATCCAGTATTAATTAAAATAATTTCTTGAAATTGAATGGCATACAATAAAATAAAAATTGGAAGCATATTTTAAATATAGACTTTTAAACCCTGGGTTAAGAAAATTGAATGTTAATGTTTACATGACAGAAGAGCTGTAATCTTCTCAGTATCTGTGTGAAAATCGAATTGTGGTGGTATGATAAGTAGTTTGAAATTAATCTTTCAGGCTATAAAGGAGACTGTTCTCGTGTAGGATTCTAAACAGTAGTTAAAGTTTTTGCTTTCATTCATCTTCACATGCCTGTACTCAATTCAAGACTAGGCTGTTCTTTCCATCACCTTTTAATGTACAGGTTAACACTATGCAAGATTTTTTTTTTTCAAACTGGATATACAGTGGGATTCTTAAAAATCTCCATGCAGCAGATCTTATGTTTAATATGACCTTTCTACCTATTAGTTTTGGAGAATTTGCCACCACAGACACTGGTCAGCAATATAAATGTGCAAGCCGTCCTTACTGCGCTGGCAGCTGCTGTGGGCAACAAAACTTGTAGTGAAGTTAGAGTGATTATCCCAAGGTGTTGGATAAAACCTTTACTTGGATGGATGGGAAGGTTAGTGCAGCCACACTTGTGTGGCTATTCATCACATTACCCTGTGCTGTACTATTTGGGATGCGAGGAAAGGTAAGGGTGCTGCTGCTACCTTGCTGTCCTGCAATAAATCTTCAAAATGCAAGACCTTTGCTCTTCTTTCCTCCTTCTAGAAACCCTTTTTAAAGGTTATTCTTAACTAAATTAATATGATAACTCTCTAAATAAAAAAAGAGTGCTTTGCTTTTACTCTTTGCCTGTAAATGGTTGGTCCATTCGCATTTTATTGAGGTTTGGTGATGCAAATCTCTAAACAGAATGGGACTGTTTAATTCTGTAAAATAAACAGTGGTTAAAGACAGACAACAGTTATGAATAAACATTAGATCTGGATTTTAATACTAAGAGTATTTATTTTTCTTGCAATGTTAAAAATTTAGATATGCGGTCAATAAATAAAATGTAGTGAAAACTAAATGGAAATGACTGATTGTTCCTAATTTCTTTGAAAAGAATAAGTTGTTTACGACAAAAACATTCACACAGAAATTTAAAGCAGTCAAAGTAGATGCCGTCTTCTAGAACAAACATTCCAGTGGGCCACCTAAACTGACAGAAGAGAATCCCCTGTGTATTTCTCTTCCTCTGGTGGTCAACTGAATGTACTGCTCTCCAGAAGAGAGAAATTGTCTAATGGAGAAGTCTGATTTGTTGAATGGTAGTATCCGGTAGGAAAATATCAACTAGACAGACAATAGCAGGCTTTTATTAAAACTACTATCATTGCTATCATGTGTTGTGGACGTCAAAGTTAAATGTTCATGTATGCAAATCCAGTCTGGGCTTTTCTCACTGTTGACATGAGACCACTGAAGTAGAACAGCTTCACAAATATATTCTGTGTATGTCCTTGCAGCAGTTTGGAATGTAGACCTTCGTTTTTAAAATTTTCTTCATTTATACCACAGTAAACACTTGGATAATGGCGTCCATTAGTGTTTAGCAAAAGAAACTTATTTGGAAAAAGCATGGCTGTAATTCCACAGATATGTTTTTATAGGAAACACCAAGTGCTGTTTAAGTGGTTACTGTCTTACATGGCTTCTATGATAGTTATGGGTGTTGTAAAGATCTTACCAATGGTGTTTCTGTAGTGATTTTTATAGGGACCTATTATGCTAAGCAGATGTGTTCTATCACCTGTTGAGCTATGGAGGAGCACTGTGCAGAACAGAACCAGGACCTGCAAAGCTCACTCTGCTGCTTTCCAGAAATGCTCTGGTCTGGCAATTGTTTTTTCTTCTTGCATTGATGTGCAGGGATGCTGAGTGGATATATTGCTTAGATGGATTGGTTGTAAAATACTAGCTACGCTGGAAATAATAGTCAGGAAAAAATGCCTCCATTACTTTCAAATGCATAAAATATTTGGTACTTTACATAAGCATCTTATTTTAATAAAAAAAAGGTTTCTACTGTAAGCTGAAATAAAAATGTATTTACAAAGGAGGCCACATGGCAGGGGCAGAAATTTTAGCTAATCTGAATAAAGATTTGATAGTTTGGGGATGTTTTTGTGACTGAAAGATTAATTATTTTGCAGTATGCTACTGTCTGTACACAGAGCTATTTATGTTATATGCCATAGAGAATATGTATATGTTTGCTTGTGCTACATATATAGATACATATGATATAATTATTTCTACATGGTAACCCTTTGGGAAATGTTAAAATTATCTATATTGTTGTGGGGTTTGGGGGGCCTTTTTTAAGTTTACGATTGAGTTAATTTTACCGTAACCAATATTGATTCTGTTTTTTTCCTTGGCATGATCATCTACATATAATTTAATATAATATAAATCAATAATGCTTTAAAAATAAAAACAGTATTACATCTAGCACTGAATGAAGGCTACAAGAATATCCATTCCAGAACTTTAAAGAAAAGATGAAGAGTTAATACTTATTTGTGAATGCAGCTGATTTTATTCTTACTGTCTCTCACTTGAAGCTATGGCAAAAGCTGTGATTTATTTTGCTCTGTTAATGTGTTTATGTCAAATTCTCAGCTGCTGTAAATGTGTGGCAGGCTCGCTCGATGAGAATGCCTACTAAATCTTCAAAGGAAGTTCTTTATGGGCTGTATTATACGTGGAGCTGCCATTGCTACCTATTAAAGTGGTCTGGCTTTCATTATAAGTCCCTGTTGTTATAACTTTGGCAAAATTTAGCTCTTTAGGCTGCAAGTTTTGTTCTGTTGGTTTTTTCTCTTTTTCCCTATATTGGGTGTCTCCTTAATTTTACCAATACTAAGAAGAAAACCAAGTCTGGTTTTGTTCACATACGCGTAGTCATAGATCTGAAATACAGAAAAATTTAATCAGATACATGTCTTCTTAGTGGTGTAAAGGGTTTCTTAAATTGTGCCACTCTATAGGCTATATCTCAGTTCCTGTTGCTTAGGAGGGACTTCAGGTATAATTATGAAGATTTTTTTCCTAACCTTGTACTGGAACATTGGAAAACAGGGGCCACAAGGAAACAGTTGAAGGAAGATTAAGACGAGTAACTGGTGAGGGATTGAAGAACTGAAGCGATCTGACAGATGGAAATATAGAGCATAATAACTGATTCTGTGTCACATCTTATTCTGTCTAAAATAACTTCTCTCAGAGATTTCTTGTGAGCCTAGGGTACTGTTGACGTGGGTATTCCTTTCAGCAAATAGTGGATCCCATCAAACCCATGGTTTTTGACCCAAGCAAATGGTGAAAACTCGCTCTTGGGGTGTCATGTTCAGATGTCCATATAGTTACAATACCAGTTTTGGCTATATGGCTGGGTAGTATTTTTCATAGGACCCTTTCCATAGCTAGTGTGGGCTGTGTGGAATGAGCACAGTTCATAATGATTACTTAAGAAATGAAGCAGTTACATGAGTAAAAAATGCTTTTATCAGTTGTTGCAACACTTAAACATGTAATTGAAGCAAAAAGGAAAAGGATAGTCTTATGATTAAGGCCACATTCTCAAGAATGACAGCAAGTGCATATAAAAAATGTGCTTACCTGGAGAACATTGGCCAGTGTGTGCTGAATGGGTTCAGTGGAAAAATGGTACGTAATCAGGACACCTTGATATCACTGTCAGCATATGAAGTGTACTGAAGGGGGTGAGCTGATTTGCATAGCTTGCTTTCCTAACTTTTGAAGAGCCATAATAGAAACCTTACTGATAATCCTTTAACTGTATTTTTGGAAAATAATATACATGTAACTGCAATGAACTTTTCAAGAGCAGACCATGTGTTTATAATCTATCATATAAAGGAAATAATGTTAAAGATATTCTCATATGGAAAGTTGACTATTAATTTATTGACATTAAGATTTTAATCTTCCTCTTCCACCCCAGAAAATAAATAATAGGTTACTAAAGTTTCATTTTGTTTCAAAAGCATTATGCACAAACAAGACGAATCAATAGAACTGGTTTAGTTAATGATTTCAGTATTTCTTAAACTTTAAATTGAACACGAAGAAGCTGTGGTAATAGAATATGCCTAGAAATAAAACGCCACATAAAATAGTTTGGTAAATAAGGTAAATGCTGTATTGAGTTAACAGATAAAAGTTTATTCATGAACACAGAATACGTACAGGGAAAAATAATTTTCTAAAAAGGAGAGTTTATTCCCTCTGCAAACTGGAGTCACTGTCTTGATGAGCTTTCTGTATCCACAGTTACTGATCTATTACCACAACCAGTTGCTGTGATTTTATGTACTCTCCAGAGATATAGTTGAGTTTTTGCCACTCCCACAGATAGGGATTTTAGAGGACTTGACTGATGCCATCAGTTTTATTTATACAAGCAAATAATTAACAATACCATGAAGGTATTTTTGAAATTAAATAGTATCTCGCTTATTTGGCTTGTAAAAATAATTTCTTTTGTGAGATGATGTATGAAAGTGATCTGGTTTTACCAGAGAGGTAAATGAGAGGTTTTACCTCTCATTTTCTTCTTTATATGCTTTATTGCATGTTTCATTATTGTATTATTTGTTTTGTAACTGTATCTACAAAGTTCGCTTTTGTTGCAAACTCAGTTTTACCTGGCTGCATCTATATATCAAATATCTCTACGTGTTCAGGTTTCCCATGTTGATGTCCACTATTAACCACATGCATTTCTCATTGTTTACTTCCTACTTTCTTTTCTTCACATCATGTATTTGATGGTTAAAAACAAACACGTGAGCCTGGTATCTTGCAAACTCAACCTGTGACCTAAGAGCTCTGTGGGTTTCTCCCATAGAGAGAAACCTCACTAGCACCAAAAGTTTCTGTCGATGTAACAGCCTGTTCTAGACGATGCTGCTGCTTATGGATTCCATATGGACAGGAAAGCTTGTGTTCGATTCTTAACCTTGTAGAATGTCTGACAGTGGCCTCATAGTGTTTCTCTGTGTACTGGAAGACCTCTGCAGGGGAAGGTCTTACTGAAAGTTCGTTCAAATAAGGAGAAAAAATGGGCTTTGGGTTGGAGCGAGTGACCGCAGCTGCTCCATGAGACTGAAAGCTGCGTATCTAAGAAGCACAACCCAAGTGTTGAATCCCAGCCAAAATATAACTGCCACCCTGGGCTGTGTGCCATTCTTGCTATACTTGACACTGTTGAGTAGAGGCATCTTATTTACAGCTGTATTTCCAAGGAGGTTGGCAATCCCGCATTTCTGTATCCAGTAGTTCTACACCTTTCAGATAATTCTCTATCTGTCTGTGGTGCTCTGACTCTCTCAGTGCAAGGGCTCAAGGCAGTGGATATTGCAGTGTTGGACAATAAGGGAAGAAGAAAGGAAGAAAATGAGGATATAGCAATATTCATTTTTTCTCCCATTTCTGTCCACATTGTGCTAAGGAAGCAAGAAGCAATGTGGTTTAGTACAGTACTTTTAAAATCTGATCAAGAAAACTCAAATTGCTTCAGAATTAGATGTTCATATGGATTGAATGTGTTTTACCTAGAAATTACAGTTTAGTAAAGCTGTCATGATTTTGGTAAAAATCACTGTCCAACTTCAGTGTGAATGTACTTGTCTGTATTGCCTAACTGACTTACAAGTTAAACAGATGTTTACTGTCAGCATCAAAATCAAAGGTTTAAGATTGCTCTTTTTTTTATTTGTAGAGAAATATTGATTTTGCAGATTTTTCCTTATGGTTGTTTTTTGTTATTTACTGCTGACTTCAGTACAAACAGCAATAACAAAAATATTATATTCCTTTGGAGTAGGTACAGTAAATAATGTCCTACTTTTGACTGTAACCCTATGTCTCCCTTTACAAGTGGGAACACTAAAACTTTTACAGAGTGTTCAGAATATTTTTTGCCTTTTTTTAAATTGATATTATAGTGGGATGTCACCTTTCTTAGAGTTTTTTGATTTTTGGTTTTTTGCATTCTTTACCACCCACCCCCCAACCATATGTGTCTCCTGATTTGATGTGCTAACTTATAAAATAATTAAGACTATTAATTTCAAATGTATATGGGCATGCAATGTGTTTTGCAAGAGTCTACCAAAAAAAAAAAAGGGTGCAATTGTATGCCTAAATTCAGTACACAGTGACAAGGCTGTTCACAGCAGTTGGGCTAATCACCTGCAGAAAACACTTTATGAGTGCACTGCAGATCATACATGAAAGTTCTGGCTTTTATACAGAGTTTCTAAGGAATTTTCATCTTTTTGAGTTACATATATTTTTAAGGAGTTTATATTGCAGCATCTGAATATGTCTCTGTGGGTTTGTAATACAAATATATTTTGACAGTTAAAAATGTAAGACCTGAAAACATAGAAATTAAAGTTTAGCTACCCTGGTCTTTTAGCTGATAAAAGAAGGAATGACCATAATAGTGGCACATAACAATGAGCAAAATTCTTAAAGAGGAGCTTTAGATATCGAAAAATGTGACCTATTTTTAAACTAGAGGATTTAAAGTATGCTATTTATCTCATCCCTACTCCAGTCTTTAAAGTTAGAATGCTGTTGTTATTTTTTTTTTAAGGTACATTTTACTATTGTTCAGCTTCCTGTTGAGGAACACAATGCTTATCCAACTTATACTCTAATATATGAATCTAAGCAGTCTAAGAATTGTTTATGTAATGTCATAAATGAGGAATATTAACAGGAGTAGTAGTATCTTAGAAAAAGATTACTTTTATGACATTTACTTCAAAGAATAGTATTTTAGTGATAAATCAGCATAAAAGGCATGCACTGTTTCTCATCTGTATCATTAAAAACTTTATTTAGGAAAGTACAGTAGGGTAATAGATAAAGTGAATAAAAGTAAGTATTATGTTTGATCTTTTACCCTCAAGCATAAAGTTACAGCATCCACAAACTGGCACTATTTGAACAACATGTAAACAGCTTGCATCCAGAAATATATGACAAAGAGAAATTTGAAACCTTGGGTATCTCCTTACAGATGATGAGAATCTTCAGTGGGAAAAGTTGACAGTTCTTTTTCGGATGGGATTGCAGGTTTGATTAGGGTAGGAGGCAAAGGTGCTCAAAATTACCCTTTATGATTGATGTTCTGTGGTAGAAATTGAGTTTGGTTAAATCATTATGTTCCACCAGAACAGATATGCTGTAAGACAGCTAGGACTGAGTGCGGGTTTTGTGGGTTTGGTTTTGTACGTATTAAGTAGAAATGTTTGATCATCTGTTGTATCACAATGACCTCGCTACTTGAACTAGTCCCTGTTTCCACTCTCAAAAATGCTGTAACTAGCCAGAAGTAATTTCTGGATTTACCTCTAAAAAAACCCTAATACACCACACACACAAAAGCCCCGACTCATAAGACCATAATATTATTCTGTTATATCTGTAAGAAGACGAGAATATGAGAACATATGAATGATATTCTGTTATTGCCAATTTTACATATGGAATACACCTGAAAAGATCTGCAGAAAGTGACTGCATTATCACCCTCAACCTGTCTCTTCAGATCTCGTTTGGAACTTTGGAGTTTCTGTGTCCTCTCTGCAACAGTTATGAGCTATAAGCCTTTGTACAGTGGAATTTCCTGAATGTGACTTTGTAACATACAGTAGTTTTTTTTTTTAACCAACGAGAGCCTTGGGATAATTTTCCTTAATGCTGGCAGTCAAAATCAGAATCGGAGAGGAAGAATCACTGCAAAATTCCATGCATTAACTAAATATTATTCTGGGGAAAGAGAATCTTTCTTGTTTTGCTTTGGGGTTCTTATCAAATGTGTGTCTTGTGTTACATTTTGCTAAATATTTCTGACTGGTTTTGCTTGTGTTAAACAACTGGTAATTTGGTAAGTAGTTTGTTTACTGCTTAACAGTGAGGACCACTCAACAATTAGAAAGTGCATCCTAGACTTCAAGCTGCAGAGTGTATCTCTAGCTTCCTTTTTATTTATTTATGTTTAAACTTGTTTAAAGCAGGGTTCCAGACTCCAAACTAAAAAGGAGCTGCATGTTCTGTCTGAGGCTTTAGATCTTAGAGACTGGATTTATCAAACTTTTGTTGTTCCATCTTTAAATGGTTTCACTTGTCTGTAGCCTGTAGGCCCAGATTATGCAGTTGATTTATCTTATTCTTTTATTTTTAAATGTGGGAATTGCTTCAGGCATTTATGCTAATATTTGTATTTTTTGAGTTAGTGTATAGTTACAGCCATTATATTGGAAGAAACTATAGTATTTGTGCAATTGACTGAAATAGGAATGAAATGCATAATAGCAATTAGTAAAAAAGTTGACATAAAACCTATATTTTAAATAAAGCCAGACAAAACTGGTAGCTGCTACATAAAAAGGCTTTACATAGCATTTTATTGCTTTTATGCTCTGTTGCTGTTCTGCACCCATTCCCTTGACAATCATGCTCATTGGTGCTCTTCTGATGTCATTGTGGTTCAGAATTTTGGCAGCAAAGACAACCTACTCTTCATGGGGACAGTACTGCTTTTTTTTTTTTTCTCTCTCTCCCTCTGACCATGGACAAAATGTTGAAACTCAGAAAATAATTTCAGAAAAAGCAGCTTTTTTTTTTAACTTTTAGGCCAGATTCCTTCTAGAGCACAGGACTTGAAGGGATTTACTAGGCTACTAAATCTGGTCTTATAAGCATTGATGGGAATCATGCCCTCCAAGAAATCATGTTCCAGCCTTCATCATAGAAACATAGTTTATTTGATTCTTTTTTTCTCTAGTGTTTGTCCCCTTGCTTTATATGTAGACCCGATCTCAGTAGCCCTCTGAGCTTTAGATTGTTGACGGATGGTAAAAACAGGATTTTACAATTTGAAGCAAATATAGCAGTATATGGGTGCTGACACCTTTAGAAGTGTGAGAGGCCCAAGAACAGACTCCAGTGACAGTCCTAATGACTTCCTCATTAGGTCTCCAAGAGAGAACAATGTAGTTCTGCTTTGTTTGGAAAGGTCAAGTTGTGGACCCTTCCTTGATCCTAGGTACATTCACACCCAATTGTTTTGGGGAAGACCACTTAACAAAGCTGTTGTACTCTCTGTTTGCTTCTGTTGTTTTATTGTACTCCTGGCCAACATAGTAGCCTGCATCAGTTCCATTTCTACCTCATTTTTGCAGAATATGAATGAGTGACACGAACTATGCTCACTTACTCCAGATGAGCTATTGCCACTTGGTGTGGCTGTTGTTATTTCCATATAGGACTTTTGGAATGGGTTTACATTCATTTTTTTTACTAACTTTTCTTTTTGGGGCAGATTTGGGATAGTTTTCTTGTTCAGGAATAAGGACTCCCTCTATATGATGATGACAACAGCAAGCTTAAGTTATTCTGTTATTGTGAGATGTTTCAGACTTGAGCAAAACCAGTGGTGGTGGGGCTGGAATCAACACTTTCCCCAAAATCTTCCATACCAAATTCAGTTTTGCCAATGTAGTTGGAGTGGAGAGCTTTAAGGAGAAGTTTTTGAACTTCTGTTATGTAACATACTGTATGGTTTCTTCGTATTGCTCTGCCTTTTCTGGAAATGTGGTTTGGTAGCAATAGCAGTTAAAGAGTTTCTGAACTACAATGGAGTTCTCTTTGAATCTGACTATCATATCCTATTTCAATCCATTTGACTTCAGTATTAAATTCCTAATAATATATTATGTGGATTAGACAATTGCATAGGAATTCTTTGCTGATTTCTGATAGATGACATTAATAGCTATGCGTTGAATTTAAGCCTTTAACCTTGTGAATGATTGTGGTTTCTAATGTTAAAGCTTTCAGTTCATTAGCAGAATGACTATTTCCACTTCACTGTAACTAGTTAGGAATCTATGAGGAAATACCTCCATAATCAATGGTTATAAAGGTTTAAGGCGAGAAAACAAAAAACAATTGGCCAGCCAACCACACCCTCAGAAAACCTGCACGCACCATGAGTTTCTTGTTTCTCTTCCTAAGCAGTCCCAGTGGCAGAGTTCTGGATCAGGCTTTTACTATTACTCTTCAGCTACCGCTCAAACATCAACATACAAACCTGTGTCTGAAAACTTAAATTAATCAAAGTTGGCCACAGGGCAATTTTGGGATTACTTTTATGGTTTTTGAAGATGTTAATTGGATCATGACATTCTTTACTCTGACTAGATTAATTCTGTTTTTCCTAATCTCATTGGTACTAATTAATTTGCAAATAATTTTGCTAGATGATACAGCACCTTGGTGCTAAGATAGGAACTGTGAAACTTAAAAAAAAATTATGCTTCCTAACTGCAATGTAAAAACAACTTGAATTTACAATTTTAATTATCTGGCTTTTTTTTTTTTTCTTCCAAGTGATTCACAAAGGTTTTCTTTGGGTTTAGTTCAGTGTAAAACTTGGCTACTTGAGTAAATTAAATATTAACAACCTCTTCTGTCTGCATAATGGTTGTAGCCCTGCATTGAAAAGTACTTCATCTAGAATCACGCCGTTTTACACATAAGGGTCCTTTGCTGGCATGACTCGCTTCTCATACCAATGATATAAAATTTACAGGAAGTTGAATTCAAACAGCTTAGAACCCTGTGGAAGACAGTCTGTGAATAACTTGTTGCTTTTATGCTTGCAAAGAAATATATGTACAAAAGTGTATTTTAGTGACTAATTTTAACCCCTGAAAGCAAGATGTCCTGATGGCTTGGTTTTTATTTTTTTGCTTATTTTAAAAAACAAGAAGTATTGACACCTTTTCCCTAAAAGTTATCAAAGAAAATCCCAATATGTATGTAGTTATTTTGCTTTTTAAATAAAATTCATATTGGCACCTACTACGTCAAACATTCAAATAAAATACAAATTCTCACAGTTTTAGCTTATATCAAAGATGGAAATTATTGTGTGGTTTTGGAAACAAAAGCAATTCCAAGATAGGCCCAGTTGACAGCCTTGTTTTTTTTATATGACAGCCTGTTTCATACACTTAGTACCTCAGCATCCTAATGAAGAAGGAAGTCTAGGGGAACTTTTACTATGATTCTTCTAGGATTAAGATTCAACTAGATAATATAGTTATTTACACTTGTGATGGATTTATGCAGCAGAAACAAACATAAAAAAATAAAAATACTTATTTGCAGATGCATATATAGACCACAAGGTACTATTCCTTGAATCTTTTGATAGTAATGTGAAATATCTTGTTCATTTTCCTGCAGATTAATACTAATAGTTGGGTTTCTTTTGGCAGGTTGTCAAGTTGTTAAGTAACAAAAGATCTCAAGCCGTTGGAATATTAATGTCTAGCCTTCATTTAGACATGAGGGATATTCAGCATGGTAAGTGAAATAAGTTTTGTTCATCTTAGCTCAGATCACATAATTAATAATCTGAAAGTGCTGATTATTTTTGTCTTTTGATATGTAAAAAATTAATAAGAGGCTTTTTTATGCTCTGTTTTTCTGAAAATATCTTGTTCTGCCATTTATTTTCCTCTTCCTAGTAACATATTCCCTTGTCCTGTGTAAAGATAAAACTATTTATTGGCAGAATTGCCATCTATAGTTTTTGGGATCAGTTATCTAAGTGGTATAAAATATAGACATTTTGATCTTTCTGAGGAAGAAAGTGTGATGCGTTTTTTGTTTTAATTCAGATAGCTTTAGGACATATCCTGTAAAGTGATTTATAATATCTAATTGATTTGTTATATAAAATAGTTCTTATATTTGGGTTAGCACAAAATATGGAGTTCTTTCATCTTCAACAGCATTTTATAAAGGCAGTTCTTTTGGGGGAGTGTAATAGATTTCATATTTATGCTAAGAGACAGTAGTGCTAAAAGGTGAAAAGTGGAATTGCATTTATATTCAGAGCATCCTTTATGTTTCCCAAAGGCTTTGCATAGATTTGAAGCAGATTGACTTTTCCTGTGAAGTGCCAGCCTATCTATTAAATAAATGTGGTTTCAAGTATAACAGACTTCATAAATCACAAAATCATCTTGTGAACTTTCTAGACTACATATTTACAGCCATGCATTCAGTTTACAATTATTTGCTTATTTTGTGAAATACTTCATAAATAGAACAAATTTCAGAGCACTCTGTCAGCTAGTCAGTAATTCTTAATCACAGTTTTTAAGTTTTTATTAAACTGTTTTGATGGTTACTAGACTTCCTCAAGCTGAAGCTCTTAAGATGGTAGTCATAGAGTGAGGCGCCAGTACTGGCGTCAAGAAGTACTTGGTATTTCCAAAGCTGGCAGATGTATTTCAGTTAAGTCATAGAGCAAAATCTGAAAACAATGATATGGTCCTTTCCTTCAGTCAAATATTCAACTTGGTTTCAGCTAATAATGAGAACCTTATGAACAAAGGAGTCCGCCTAACATCTGTGTCTGTGGTAAAGCCAACACAAGTTCATTGAAAATTTGCTTGCTTAACATGCAACACTAACAATAACATGGCATGAATGTCAGTAGTTGAAGGGGTCAAACAATATTATGCTTAACCTTTATCCTATTACAATATTAAGCACATGCGATCATCTAAGAGCAGTGTGCAGATTTTGTATATTCCTCTTTCAATAGCTGTTTTCTAAAACCAAAAGTCTTCGCAAAGGGAATTTAGTAATGCTCATGTTCCCTTGTCATGCCGAAGTGATTGTACAAACATGAGAGAATTTGTCTCATGAGGGAATTTGTAGAAATGCTTGAAAGATCCCGGTGTTAAAAATGTCGGGTTTTTTAAAGAAAATAAAATAAGCATGGAGGAAAAGTGCTGAGGAGCAGGAAAGAAATTTGCATGGTAGGGCAAGGAAAATAGAGGAGAGATTTCACCAAGAAGTATTTCTGGCCTCAGTCACTCCATGCAGAGTTCTCTGAGTGATCTAAACATACAGCCCGTGGAGAAATTGTAAAATCGCAAGCCCAAGTACTTAGCTTTGCTTTTCTGTGTGCAATATTTTTGCTTCCTTGTTAAAAAAGTAGGGGTTTTACATACTTTTTTTTAACTTTTATAGCTCACTGGTTTATCTGCTGCAATTTGAATAGACTATCAAGAAGATTCTATAAAAATTAAAATAATGTTAAAGAGTGCCTACATTAGCTAAATACGCAGCTGGTATATTTGCATCTTTATAAGTTAAGATTTAAGAGGTATGACGACAACGAGCAAAAGATGTGATAGGTGTTCTTTGCTCTCTGGCGCAGGGGTTTAGTGGTGGTCTTGAGTTTTTGTCGTGTTTAATGTACGGTGACATGTACATTTATCAATATCTCAGTACAAAACAAACAATGTTTATTCATAAATTTGAAAGATAGTCAAATGAAACTTTATTCCCCCACACTGAAAAGTTTTGGTACTAGGCAACTTTTTTTATAGGCTTTCTTGTAAATATCCCATCTTACATATAAAGCATATCTGTGGGATGCAGTGTTCATGAAAATTGCAGAAGAATTGTAATTTTTTTTTTATTATTTCTCTTTGGTTTTACTGGCCATAGAAAGGCACTCAGAGTTCAATGCAGTGCGGTGTTCAGTCCATTTCTTGTTTTGCATGCTGTTGTGTTTTATTTTTCTTACGGTTTAGACATTTCAAGGTTTTACAGGATCAGAAGAGAAAACAGTTGTGTTGGGTATTAATTCACCTTATTTGGGTTTTCAGACTTTAATTCAAATTGTGTTTAACTGAAATGCTTAAAATAACTTGAAACCTGAGCAAATGTTGCATTTAATGTCTGGTAATTTCTTTTTGTTTGGTTGGGTTTTTTTGGTGTATTTTGATTTGCTTTTTAAGATACAAAATGGTGGTGAAATATCATCTGCAAGAAACAATCTTTGACGAAAGATTGTTCTGGAAACTTGAAAATTTGAATAATTTATGATGTTTTGTTAACTAATCTTGAACACTTAGCTACTTTTTCATGCATGTCCGATCAGATGGCATTTAATGGAAGATCTCAAAATATTGTAATAAATGCTAAACAGCTTGCTTTGATGATCATTATATCCTTGCTAAGTGTCTGCTTGTGGAATTGCATTTGCCTACTCCCGACTTTGAAATAGGTGTAGTAAGACAAACTCCCAAACTCTGGCTGCTTTTAAAATAGTTTTACAGTGTGGAAGGAATAGTTGTAATGATCAGAGCACGTTTGTACCAAACTCCAGTATGCCTTTCTAGTAGTGCTTTAAAGTAGGGTTAGTTGATTTTTGTTGTTGTTATGGTTTTGTTTTGTTTTTAGTAGATTCTAATTGCTAGCAGAACTTCCAGCTATTTTATGAAGTCTATGCTAGAACTGTAAGAAATGTTGGTCTCTTTAGTTGCAATGACATTTCTCTGTTATTAGCACAAAAAAGGATCCGTTTCTCTGGTTTCATACAAGGTTTTACTCCTGCCCATTTTTTACAATCATCTATCTACTATGCAAAACATCTTGTCCAGTCATTTTTCTTGCTTTTTTTTATTTTCACTATACTACAAATATTCTTTATCCAGTATTATGTTCTCACTGGAAATATAGCTGTTACACAGCCAAAGCTTGAGAAATGTCCAACAATCACTGCTTACATATTTTCCCTTCATAGCTCGTATTTTCTTCCTGGAGAAAAGACTGTTAAAACTGAAGTCTTTTCTCCTTCGGTTTTGTTTCTTAAAATTGCAGAGATGCAATGTGTGCTTGAATTAGAGATCCAACAAGATTCCAGTTAACTGCACAGAGTAATCTAGGATGAACACTCTATGCAATAACATATAACTGCACGTTAAACCTATGTCTGCGATGTGGGATCCTGTCTCTTAAATAAGAAATCTCTTTTAATAAAGTTGTCTGTCATCACATGAAATGAGATGACTGAAATTGTAACTATGTTGCAGTGAATAGGGTTGTCAGTGCCTTCTCCGCGTGCATTAAGAACAGCCAAAAAAAAAAAGGAAAAAATTAAACTGAAGATGTCAGCCAGAAGAAAATTTTATACTTCATGCAGATAATTATTACATTTACTACAGAGTCAGATTTATATCTAGTATTTATTTCCAAAATGGAAATTAATCTTTTGCTCCCCAAAATCATTTCAGTCTAACCACGCCTTGTAAACGTGGAAAGTAGAAATCTGGCAAAAACGACATATGCAATTCTCTGTCTTTTGAAGTTGTCTGTAGTCTTTTCCAATTCAGTAACTTTCTCTTAACGGGGTTTATCATTTCAGGCACTGTGCTACATCTGGCATGGCTGCAATACTCTAACTGTATTTCTGTAAGGAAATAAGTCACTTTCCCCCCCCCATCTTTAAGACACTGGTAATCTACAGAATTTTGATGGAGCTACCTGTTCCACTCTGATAACTGGGAAAAAAACTTCACACATGGAAGACCAAGGCTCTTTATTACAGCCCTCAACTTGTTGGTCAGCTAGGAAAGGAGGTTATTTAAAAGAATGTGATAGGAAAAATATTTACAGAAAGGTCAGGCAGATTTGCCTAACAGCTGGTAAAGCCCAAGGATTTTTAACGTAGATTATTCTACTGGAAGTTGTATTTGTAGCAGAGCTTGCTCTAACAGAAGCGCAACTTTGAACAACAGACAAATCTTCTGCCCTGAATTCAAGACAGATGTGCAGGAAGTGAATACACTTGAAATGTTAGTGGGCAAAATAAATGTTTATTCTTTAGTATTTGGCTATTAGTGACAAAGGAAGATGAGAAAATCTTGGGTTTGTTTTCCTACTTGACTGCTCCCACTGACAGAATTGATGAGCTAGGAGAGACTTTGTCAAAGGTTACTGAATTATTTCACTGGAGGAGGAGAATAAAGTGTCTCTTACACTGCATTAAGTGCTCTGTGCACGAATTCTTCATGCATTGAAGTACCATGTAGTTTTAGTGGTCACAGGTCTAAGAGATGCTCTAAATGGAAAGCAATCAGGAAAGAATAACTCAACATCTGGAAATAAGACTCATGGATAGTATATCTTACAAAAGGTCCAGGATGACATGAGCATTATTTATCTAAATAACAATATATGTATATAAGCATAATAATTTGAAACTCATAATACTGAAATATTTGTCAAGAATGAGTATTTTGCCAAAAGATATTTTTATAGTTTAAAAAATTTATGAGGACAAAACAATACATGATTGGATCAAGTTCTCTGGCTATTGCTATACTGCCAGAAACTTGTTATTTCTGTCCATTTAAGTTATAGAAAAAAATCCTGGATGTAAGAACACATATAGAATTTTTTTTTCTGTCAGGTGGCAACTCTGCATTTCTTTATTAAAGGAATGATCCATAAAGCAATTGCCGTCACTGCCATCACAGGTTAATTACAAAATTTGAAACTTAACCTGTTAGTTCTGCTCATTAACTGATAAAAACTTGAAAGATTGTGGCTTAAGGTTCCACTCGATAGCCTTTCCAGCATGTGTTTACATTCTTCTGAGATGCCTCCAAGGAAAGATTGGTTGGTTCGGCATTTTTCTGTCCTTCAAACATCCTTGAAAATTCATACCATAATCCTCAGACTTATTCCTCTATTTATTCTTAGCTTTACGCTACCATATTTATTACATTATGCCTGCTCTTAGATTGCAAGCACATACATTTTACAAGCTCCTATTGTGAAATTAGTGTTAAGGAAAACAATAGAATACACAAAATTACTTTTATAGAAGATAAGAGTTAAATCAGAGTGCCACACGTATGTATTGCTGTAAATGTTTCTATTTCTTTCATACTGTCGGTATGCCCACAGTGCTCTGTACTGAGCAGCCAAAAGTGGTTCTGGAGCCCTGATCTGGCCAGTCCTGCCAGAGGTAGCTAGTGAAGGAGGACAGCGAAGGTCCTTGGAGGCAGGGGGGATTTCTAATGCATGTGGCGCGATGGCTCTGAAAGCCAGCCCTGAGTATTGAAAGCATGTCTCAATTCCTCTTTCTATCTTCTGAGATTTTCTGAGGCTTAGTCCACAGTAACGAGAGGCCAAAAAAGCAATAGCAGCAGTCGTTAAGAAAAAATTACCACCTCAGTTATAATTTTCTTTATGCATGCAACACATCAAGATAATGAAGAACAGAAATATTTATATCACCAAGAGAGGAACCAAATGTTTTATGTGATCCATCCTTTTGGAATTTACAATTAAAAATAAATTTATAGAATTAAGCCAATTTTCTATAATGCAAAATGCATTTTAAAAAAGCTAGTTTTTTTTTTAGATGAAGGAAATCATATTGAGTTTTTTCACACTGTCCGAATCAGCTAGTTACTCCCACATTGGATAGTTTGGATAATTAAAGATTTTTGTTCTTGTTAAGAACATATGAATGTAATTTAATAGAGAAGTTTTGTAAGAAACTGTAACTGCATTGTTTGTCTGTTGTTTCAGTTGAAGCAGTTTTTTGTTCTGGTTTTTTTTTTTCTTGGAAGTCTGATTAACTTTGAAACTTTGAGAGAAAAGTTTCAGGAAAGTTCTGTTCTCTCCAAAGAAAAAAAGCAGTGCTGTTATTTCGCATTTATGTACTGTGTAGTCACTCACAAGAGGCATGACTACAAGATTCTAAGCATAAAGCAACAAAATGTATCAGCCAAAATGCAAACCCATTAGCATTAGTACCATGCAAAAACTGGGGGAGGGGAGGAGGGGAGAAAAAGAGCACCTGATCTTCTTTCCATAGCAGTAATATTTCAAGTGGTCAACTCTCATACATTGCTGAACTACGCAGAGGTTTTAGCATTATGAAAATTTAGACAGGCTTATTAATTGATTAAGGCCTTCTAATAACACAGTCATACTTTTTTTTATTAAGTTGAAAGGTTTAGAGGAAAAGGATGTTTGCCACAACAATCCATTTGGGATTTGTTCAGGTGTATGTTAGATTTGATTACATTCATCCACAGGAAAAAACTGTATAAAAGATTAATGCTGCTCACATGTATATAACCATTAAAATCTAACTTAAACACGAGGTAGTTAAAATGAGCACTTCCTAAAACCTGCAAGGTGAATCTGTTTGGGTTTTGTTTTTACATGTTTGGTGTACCTCTTTTTACTGTATTCCTTGTATCATTCCTCTTTTAAGGGAGCAATTTAAACTACATGCTATATTTGATCAAATGAGTATCCAACCTAGCTTAGTGCTTGATCTCCTGTGTGGATAACCAGAAACAAAAAAAAACCCGCAACAACAACCTCACTCTCCAAAAAATACCCAACCCATGAGTGACACTGACTGCTCAATATGTATTTTTAATAAATATCTGTTTTGTCATTTAGCAGTAGTCATCTTCATCCAAACTGAAAAGTTTGTTTGGTATAGCTTTCAATCACGTTGTCTCTTCCTTCGACTTTTTTTTTTTTTTCTTATCACCAGTCTATGATCCATAGTTCTCTCCCATCTCTTTGTAAATGAGGTGACTAGCTCTGTACGCTATTTTCAAGATTTATGTGCACCATATGCCTCTGCCGTGGTATCACGTCATCTTCTATTCCAGGCTCCATTTTTTCTGCATTGTTACCGACATTCTGTTTGCTCTTTAACCGTTGCTAATTATTGAGTTTATGTCTTCAGAGAAGAATAAAAAAAAAAAAAGTGTCTTTTTTGGTGCAGTAGTTGTTAATTTTGATCCATCACTGTGTTTTTACAGTTTGGGTTATTTTTTTTTTCCCCACCTTCTTTGCATATATTGATACTAAATGTTTAGAGATCCTTTTGTAAATGTTTGTGGTTAGCTTTAAAGGGGCTAGCTTTTGTTTTCTGCCAACATTATCACCTCAGGTTCATTAAGCGGCACAGGAACTTGCAAAGATCCCACAAAGGCTCACTGTTACAACTCCATACTTTGAAAACTGATCATTTTTGTAATTGATTTCCCATTTTTTGAGCAGTCTTTATTTTTAATCTGAGTAGACCTTTCCTCTTATGCTGCGCAACAGCATAATTCTTTCTGAAGCTTTAGGTAAGGATTGTGAGGAGCCTTTTGCAAATGCAGTATCTGTATGATCACTTTTACATGTGCCTTTGTTGAATCTGCTAGCGCAGTGCTATTTAATTTGTTGCTTACGAGTGTCTAATACAAAATGGCACATACCTTGCTTTCTCATTACATTGGTTTATCTGTATGCTCTTTAAAATAGCTGTTTTTCCATATAATACACAGACATTTTGCAGGCACAGGAATCAGACTGACTGGTTTGTAGTTTCCAGCATCATTTCAGGAATCCTCTTAAAATTTGCATTTGTATGATCTGAAACTCATTCAATTTGAGATGGTGCCCAAAATGTATCACCCAAGAAGCACAGAACGTGTCTGAGAACCTCTTTGACCTTTTCTGTGGTTGTGAATCGTAACACAAATACTTTGTTTGACCTTTTCTGGATCTCTTTCTGTTGTGCTCTTTTTACAGCCAGATTATTTGCATGCCCAACTGTTTCCCGTCAGCCCTCATACATCTGATGTGTTTGAAAGCAGTTTTATTACTTGCTTTATGCATTTGGCAAGTTGGGTTTAGACCTTTGTGTTCTTGTTCCATTTACGTTGAACTTGTGAGACTTCGCTTTTCTATTTTCTTTGGCTAATTTCCACTTCTTGAAGAGTATCTTTTATCTACAGGTGTTCCCTATGCTTTTATGTTTAATCATATATGTAGTTTCGAGGAGCAGGGATACTATGGAGAAAAAGGATGCTTTTGAATTTTTCGGTTCATGATTTATTTTTTTCACTGAACCTCTAGTATGGTGTTTGCAAGCTTTCTGCTGACCCCCAAGCTTTTTTACCCCTTTAACTGGCTTCTCATTTTAATATAATCCCTCCTCGTAGAGTCTAATTTTACGGTGTTATTTTCAAAAATACACTTAATGGATTAAACCTTCTGCTATTATGTTTTCTGGTTGCATATTATCTTACAGCTTTTACCAGTCAGAAGTCGTTATTAACACGCCTGCTGAGTGATCTGTACAGGGTACTAATTGTGTTTTTCCATGTCGGCATGAACTAACTGCCTCAGCAGGGAACGTGGCAGATCTGTGACCGTCATTTGCTTTACCTCCAGTGACTCGTGCTTCCTTCAGTAGTCGTTGCCGCTCTTCTGCCGTAACCAATTACGGCACCATATGCAACCTTTCACTACTGGTGTCCCGCTTATTATCTTCCTTCTGTTACATTCGGAACAGCCATTAAATGCAGGAGTAGATAGACAGAAATTTGCACGTTGCACATGTGAGATGCCTGGAAACTGTCTGGAGTCGTATCCGACACACAGCCTGGACTGCCTCTA
>NW_010389009.1:43260-43519 GCF_000710305.1 Buceros rhinoceros silvestris | reverse complement strand
GCCGAGCTCACCGGGTAGCGTTCGTGTGGTTAGAAGAACACCCTGGTGAGTGTAACCGAGTCATACCAAAGAGTGAGGAAGGACCTCGGCGTGCTGAGCCTCTTCTGCGAGGCCCCCTCGAGTCCATCGAACGGCCGCGGGGCTGTTGGCAGAGCTGGCAGCCAGCCGTGCCCCTGCCGCCTCACCCTCCGGCAGGGTGCAAAGAGCTGGGTCTGCCTTTATGGTTTCTGCGCTCCAGATCAGGCTGTGGCTGGAGGTG
>NW_010389009.1:31715-43159 GCF_000710305.1 Buceros rhinoceros silvestris | reverse complement strand
AGATCAGGCTGTGGCTGGATGTGTGCGTCTCTTGGTGGCTCCCTAAGCAGTGCGTTAAGACACATTTAAAATTGATTTCCCTCTTATGAGGAAAAAGTGAACGCAAACACAGAAGTGTGTATCTTATTGATCAGATTATTAAATCTGAACTTTGCATCTCAAACCCATCCCTCAACCACAGGAGGCCCAAGTCTGCAGCCTCTTCACAACCACAAGTCTTCAGCATTTTGCCTGACTAAAGAGTGAAAGGTTAGGCTCGCTGCTCCCTGTTCTCTTTGCCTGTGCCATAGATTTCCTAAGGGAGGAGGTGAGCTGGTGACTGGGGCTGACTTTCATGTATTTGGCCTCATGAGTTACAGGAACAGGGCAGCCTCTTCTCTCTGACCACAGGGAAGGTGCTGGAACGCAAGGGAGAGGGAGCATGGGCACGCAAATCTGCAGGTTCGCGCTACACCCTGGTAAAGTCCCCGCTGCCGTCTGTGAGGGAGCATGAGGTGGATGCTGGTGGGAAACGTCTGCTCTGGCACCCTCTAGTGCTGCCACAGCTGATGCTCTGCTGCTTGCTCCACTGGCAAGGCTGGATTCGACTACCAAATACAAGCTTTTATTGCACACTGGCTGTGGTGGAACTATCTCCCCAGCATTGCTGAGACTATCCATCGCCTCGGCAGCTAGAGGCTTACGCTTACTCTTTTTCTAGGCATCCAAGTGCACCAGCATTTCACTCTTCATCTCAGGCAGCTGTGATTTCCAGGTAGTTTCCCAACAAGATAGCTCAGCACAGGACCACTGAGCTTCTGAGGTCAAACAACATCCACCAGAGCCTGTCCAATCCGGCCACTGGTAGACCGGGGTGTATTAAACACAGACAGTTTGGGTGACAAACCTGTGGTGATTGTAGGAACACCAGCCCCACTGTCACTAATGCCTGTTTCACAGCAGTTATTGCACTACCCAGAGCGCTTTGCAGAGGTAAATTCTGCTGAGGAGAGAACCTATCCGTAGGACTGGAAGGACATCCGTGAGATTATAACAAAGTCAGTCACTTCTCTTTCTCTGTTCTGCTGCCTTATGGTGTGTGACGAAGGATGCCAGGAGGGCTGAGGGCACAGAGGTGCTCCTTACCAACTGCTTCAGATTTCCCCTTATCATTTACACACAGAGTTTCCACATCATTTTTGACCGTCCTGGATCCCCAGACATTAGACTTCCTTCTGTCTGGAACGTTGTGCCTAGAACCATGCTACGTGCCAGAAGTTCCAGGAATAAGTTTGCACTGCACGAAGCGCAAGTCTCAGGGGACTCAGAGCACTGCGATCATGTCGTGCAGATTGCAGGTGTTAGGATGTTAGGATTATGGCCACACCTTCCTTATCGACATTAAACCTCTGCACGATTACACATCCTGCACCTTTTCCTGCCCTGTTCAGGGGAAACCGTCCTGTAACAGATCGTTAAACGCCTCTGAATTCCCAACAGTTGCTCAAGGCTTTTACCTCCCATGCATTTGCCCTCGAGGTGGGGTTTCACACTCCCTTACACCTCCTGTGAGTGGTTTGCCCTTGGCCTGACCCCAGCTGCTGCGGCAAGAGCAGGTGACTCCAGCAGCGACGAGAACTCACGAAGCTTGCAGGTGCAGAAGCAGACTATCACTACGTTTTTGATTAACTTGCTCATTTGGAAATCACAGCTGAGCCCTGCTCTCCAGGCGGCATCAGATCAGAGACAGAGCACTGTCCCGTCTCGCTAGGCACAGCCTAGGCTGCAGGTGCTGACTTGTCTGAGCATGTTCCATGACATTATTTGCACTGTGTTTTCACAGAACAGTCCTGTTGGATTCTTTTTAGGAGCTGTGAGGGAAGTAATTGAATATGCTCTTGCTGTGAAAAACCACAGCTGTTCTCTTGCCACTGAAGTTAGTGCAGCACTCTCCAGCCCCGGAGAGCGGAAGGAGACGACTCTTCCTAAGAACAGGGACAGCCTCCCGGTTGTCCCCACAGACTAACTCCCAGCCTGGCACTCTGGTGCTGCTGTGCCCCTACTTCCATGAAGTCCCTCTACCTAAACCACCATCCCTTCTGTAGCCATTTCTACGGTCAGTTCACGGTTATCCTACTGAGCCCTGGAATCCTCCCGCGTACGGTCCGCGAGACCACTCCTGCACAGGGTGGGCAGTCAGACAAGGACATCTGCCTGAAATAACAGAATCCAGCTCTCAGCCTGCAGTTAGCAAGTGTTTAAAATTGAAAAGGTCCTCTGGTGACTTCCAGGGCCTGGACTTTTCATCTGCTGCTTTTGCTGCTCCTCGAGCACCTTGCTTCAGCTATTTCTGCTGAAGAAGGGAAGTTCCAGGCATGTGCTGTGTCCCCTCCTCAGCTGCTGCTCTCTTGGGTTTGTAAAGCTCACAGGCAGCAATGCCAGCCCCTGCCATCTTCCTCTGCGGAAGAGGAGGAGAATTTGAATTAACAGTTTTACAGAAGAGAAAGATGCTGAGAGGAGTCACGACCAGAGTGCGACCCAGGAGAGGTTTCTTCAGCAGTGTGATAGCTGCCCTCTTCTGTTGGCTTCTAGTGCAACTTCTCCCTCCCAAAGTACTGGAAGGAGGAAGGGCTGAACTGAACGAAAAGTGTGATCTTTCAGTGCTGTCAGCACCATCATTCTGCAGTTTAATAACCGCCTTCAGAGTCAGGTCAGTGAAACCTGTGCAGAGCACGAGTGTTTTCAGTAAACTGCAGAGGACCCAGAGCATGAAGCCATCTCTCCCTTGCATGGCTTGTTTCTCTGCCAAGTCTAAGCAGAAGACAAGAATGAACTCTGGTAAAATGAGGCACAACAGGCTTTAAAGTGGTGCCTAGCTCCTGGAGAAGGTGTGGGAGGAGAGGTTGCTAGTGCCTAAGCGGCACTGAAATAGCGGTGACAGGTTGTTGACAATCCACCAGACTGTAAACACCTGAAAGAGGCAAATGGATTTGCTGCAGATTTTGCTGAAATATTCTGACTTTCAAGTATCTCTGTTGTTGATATTGTTTGAAGTGGTGTCGTATGTAGACAAAACTCTCTGGCCATGTCAGGCTCTCTCCTGCGCACACCCGCTCAGGCTGTCCTCTGCAGATAGAGAGGACTACTCTCTGCAGGCTGAGAGCGCTGGAATGTCTCAGGGGTCTCTCTAGGGCTGTCACGAGCCAGCTTGCTTCCTCACATATTTTAAAAGTTCAGGAGATGTTTATGAACAACCTAGGTTCTGATTCTTCTGCATGCCCTTGGAAGCAAATGTCCACCCGGATGATCCCATTTAATTAAATGGAAATAAACGTAGAGGAGTCACTGCAAGTAGGGAAGGGAGGCAGACCTCCCCTCACCAGGGGCCAGTGCAAAGGGCATTCTTGGGACATCCCCCTTCCAGATAACCTGTCCCTAAACCCTGCTACGGGCAATACTGGATGTTGTTTCGAGGATAGGCAATGTAAAGAAAAGAATGACAATCATTATGGAAAGGATTAAAACTTGTGGTTTGAAGAGCAATAAAACTGAATGCTTTTCTTAAAAAAAAAAAACCCAAAGCCCATACGAAGCTTTAGAGGCCAGCAGACAATGGGTTGAACATGAGCTCTTACCGTGGAGGGTCGCAGGGAATCTATACCAAGGTAAATCAAGCAGGTGAGCAGTAAAATCCACTGAGCAGCTGCGGACACGAGGTGCAGTGTGTTCCTAACCTGTCCTCTTTGCCAGCTCCTCCACTCATCCTCCGCAGGTTCCCTTTGGCCATCTGCCTGGTCTTGATTTTTGGGCTCCACATCTGGCTGTCCTTCCATCTCAGTGTCTGCCAGCAGCTGCTGGGGAAGCACCCAGGAGCAGAGCGGGGGCCTGGAGGAGCAGGGGCAGATGAGCTAGGTGTTCCTGTCCCGGGAGCAGAGATGAAGTGAAGATAGTGTCTTCAGGACACTGTGCTTTATGCACAGAGAAACAGGCGGGGAACTTCTTTGTGACTAATCTGAATTTCCCCTTCCTTTCTTTCTTTCTTTCTTTCCTTTTATCTTTTTTTTTGTGTGTGTGTGTGTGTGTGTGTGAATGTGGGGGCTGATTTATTGCATCCCGGTTCAGTTTTGAGTAAGGGCCTTTGAAAGTTGATGTGTTTATGTCTTTCATAGCTTCAGCAGTGGATGTCTTGCTATGCGATGGTTCCAACAATAGCTAAGAGTGGGGTAGGCAGTGCTTGTCTTCACTCAGTATTTTGTCAGTAAAAGTTCTCATCTTTCTGTTCAGCCTCAGGTGGGGGCTTTACAGGGCTGGCTCCCTCCCTTGTCAGCAGCATATAATGCTGCTGAAATCCCTTTTCTGTAAAACAGCAATGAATAGGAAGGATGTGGGACGGGCGTACAGCATAAAGAGATGGGCAGAACATACGTACTCACCATTTTTCTGTCCTTTGACTTCTGGCTTTCATGCCACGGGATGCTGCATGATGCCTAAGAGAGAGAAAAAGGAGAACTGCACAGGGAACACCCCCTTTTGAAACCTGCACTCCAGGGAATGCACTTGGAGGGGCACCCACGGACCGTCCAGGCTTCTCTCCTGGAAGAGGATTGCCTGCGTCTTGGGGCACCAGCTCGTACCCTTCGCTTGGTCTCCTTGTGACATTTGCTTATGATGCACGGAGCTGCTAAATGTCAGCGGTCTGCAGCAGAGCCCATCTCCCGCGCTTATTTTGGGTGACAGGCTGTGCATCCTTTTTGGGGCAGTCCAGCACTGCTCTTTCCACTGCTATTTTAGCCAGAATTTTTCAGTTGTACATTAGCATAACATGAGTGAAGTCAGGTGCTTCCTCCTCCTGGTGATGATCAAGCCCATTGGGAGTGTTATCGTCTGTCCGGCTTTCAGGAATGAGTTGCAGAAAGTTTCCCTTCCCCAAAACGCCCTCTCTCAACCTGTCACAAGGCACACGTCCTGACAAGCATGTACTCTGCGTGCAGAGGATGCAAGAGCAGTGTTCTCTCGGGTGTTTTTCCATCTAGACAAGGATATTTCCTATGAACATAAACCGACCAAAGTGGGGAGTACAGCATCTGGGGAAGCAACCTGCTGTGAGGACACCCCACCTGCACCACCCTTGTTCTTGAAAAATAACCTCGAGTTGCTGGTAGCTGGTGGATTGAGTCAGGAATACACTCTGGTGTTTGTCTCGAGAGCAAAACAAAAGTCATGGAAACGTGCTGAAGAAGGTTTGCCTTTCAGATTGTCCTTCGGTTCTTGAATGTGGGGAAATTTCACCACTGGCCACTCACCAGGGCATGCTGGAGCCCTCCACTGAACCCCAGCACGCTGAGAGGCTCTTGGAACAGCCCTAACCCTCCTTCCTGCTCTAGAAATAGGATGGGAGCTGTAGCATGGAGAGTTTGTGCTGCCTCTGAGCAGTTCCCATGGATTTGAGCGTGAGTTTGGAGACAGGACTTTGACACCTACCAGTCACCTGGTGCCCAGCGTCTGGGAGCCCGGGCAGCCCTGCATCAAGCTCAGCATTGGCCGTGACAGGGCTCGGGCTTGGCCAAGCCCTCAAAGGACTTGGTGAAGCAATACCACGGGGTGCTGCAGAGGCCTGCTGAGCCTGGGGGGGTTGGTCTTGTGGATCTGCAACATCCTGCCACATCTAGATGCTTGCTTAAAAGGTCCCCAGGCAAACATTCATCCAGCTTGCAGCCCTGGTGTCCATCCATAAGAGGTTTGAGGGTGTGGGGAAGCCCGTGGAGACTCTGGAGATGAGGAAATCTCAACAGTGACTTTGGAGCAGCTTCCCGGTGGGGAACAAATCCAGCTCTGGGTCCTTCCCTCTTGGTCAGGAGTCTCGGCTGCCTGCAGAGCAGATGGATGGCAGTGGCGGCTGGCAAGCTGGGACCCAGCTGTTCTGCTCCCACAGGAAAGGCAAAACTGGCTTGGGGGGACTGTCCATGCTGTGAAATACCTGAACGAGTGTTGCCTCACACCTAGAGGTCCCTGCCCTTGGGTTGTCTCAGGGGTCGTGTCCCCAGACCTCCTCACTTGCAGTCCCCTCAGCTGGAGCCACAGCTGAAGCAGGCAGGCAGGGAGAAGGGCCCGTACCTGTGTTCCTACCTGTGGCAAGAGCTGTCGGCGAGTGACTGCAGAGGCAGCCAGCTGTGGGTCTCGTACAGCCTCTACCAACGAACTTGTCGGTGTTTCAGTGGGGAATCACAGAATGAGAGTATGTGATCATCACACCACAGCAGCCTTCCTGGAAAAGCGGGCACTGCTGTGCACCAGGGCAGCTCTGTCGAGCGGAGGCAGCCGGGGCTCTTACGCCCTGCACCCTCCCTCCCTGATCCCTCCAGGAAAGGAAAGTTGGTTTTGCCATTTACCGCTTTATTTCTTCAAAAACACCAGGATGCCACTCTAAGATGTTCCAAGCTCACGTGCTCCCGTAATTCTCACATTTGGAGTATGTGCCTTTGAACCAGACACGGCCGCTTCCCCATCTCCATCTCCTGCATCCCTGACTCTGGGTCTTGCACTGGTTTTGTTTCTAAAACCCTAAAAGAAAAATATATATATATGTGGGTGTTGGTGGTACACACGTATTTCTGAAATTGCCTCATCATTTCGGTATTCCCCTAGTGCAAGTGTCGCTCAGCCTGGGTTACCAACACTGGCAGCACTGAGGATCGGAAGCTGCATTTCTAGTGATGTATATGGCTCTGTGTCCACAACAGGAAGGAGGACAGCTCAGCGAAGGCAGCAGGGACACCCAGGCACCGACGCGGTTTTAATCGCCTTCGGCTCGTCCTCCTGAAATAGGAAAACCAAGTGCATGCAAATTTGGTGGCTTTAGACATGTGCTGTCAGGGCCCCTGCTCTCCCTTTCTGAGGAAACCTCCCCGCACTGCGGCACCCTGATGCATCGCAGGCTTGCTGCATGCGCTTGCCCGTTGCCACAATTTACAGCGTTGATCTAAATTGTTTTGGTCCCTCTTCCACAGGGATCCTAAAGCTGGTGTCTCTTGGGGGTTTTCCTCAACCCTTTCCAGTGCGGGAGCAAGCAGGCAGGCTGAGCTGGCTTTGGGGCTCCACGAGCCTGTTGGTACTCCTCAGCAGACCTTCGTTACTTGGTCGTCTCAGTAGTTTTCCAAAGAAATGCCTCTTGGTGGCACATGCAGCAACGTTCTTCCAACAAGGACTGAAGTAAAACAGTCAGTCTGCCCTATGGCTTGCTGGCTGTTTTTTGACAACAATATCTCTTAGTTTAGGCTGTCATTTCTGGGCTTTCCCAGACCGGGGAGCTGTTTTAAAACCTTGGCTAAAGCACGTTGGTAGCACTCCAGGCTAAATCCCACAGGGTCATGGCTGAACCGGGTCTCAGCAGCAGCTCAGAGCCCCTGCCTGCCAGTGCCACCAGGCTGCTGTGCGCCAGCCAGCACGACGGGGCAAGGAGCATCCCCACCAGGGACCACAGCCCCTGGCCCGCATGGAGCACCCCCTACGTGGGAGTCACAGGGTGGGACCCTTGCCCTAGGGCTGGTAGCCCTTGCTGGCACCCTCCTTGATTTAGTTCCTATTTCCTGGGAAAGTGCTCTCACCACCCCAAAATGAGGAATTGGGGAACCCTCTAGGAGCGTTTACTTCTCAGAAAAACAGTGGAACAACTGATTTAACTGTTTGTAAACATCTAGAAGGAAAAAGGAAATGAGTAGCAACCAGCATGGGTTTCCAAGAACAAAAGCTAATGTCTTGTGGGCCAAGGAAGTTTCTTGGTGCGGAGGTGTAGCCGTGGGTATTCGCTGTGCCTTCAGCAACAATTTTGACTCTTTTTTGTAATATTCAGGAAGCACGGTCTGAGCGAGACTGCTGCTCAGCAGAAGCGGAGCTGCTTGGGTGATTATCGATGGTTTGTGGTCAAAATGGAAGGACATACCTTGTCCTCCTGGGACCTGCCCTTCTGCAGTTGCCCTTCACCTTGGAGATCCTCCGGGCCCTCTGGCCAGCCAAGCGGGAATGGGGACATGCTCACGGGTGAAATCTGGCCTCTCGGCTCTTGCAGGTGGGCTTTGTCTGGAATTTAAAGGCTTGGCCTCCTCTTGGAACGGGTCACTGGGAAAGCAGTGCTGTTGCTCTTGTTGCTGCAGTCAAGTCATACAACTTACGCCCAGCGTCGGGCCGTCTTCTTGTGTGCGGCTCCTTATTTTCCACCAAGGCTATATTTGCCTCAAGAATAACTGGTCGCATGGTTTGATTTAGCAAAACAGTGGGAAACAGTCACGTAGGAAAGGGAGAAAAGCAACGTGTTACAAAGGCAAGATTTTCATCTGGGTCCTCAGTGCGTGCCCCAGCTGTTGCTGCTTCATGTTTCTGTCCGCTCCAGAAATAAAGTATTTGGTAACTAAGCCAGATTTATTTATCAAAGTGGAAGAATTTTGCCTAAAAAGTTTGTGCACTCCTGCTCCGGCGTCTCTGAAGCACATGAACTGTCTCTCGCACTTCACTTCCACGTGAAGTGGCTTTTTGATGCTCCTTGCCCATAGCCACTCCATAGCTGGTGTGTGTGCCAAGGATTTCCACCAGCAGAGGCACTGAGCCAGCAGGGAGGTGTTCATCTTTGTCAGGCTGCTTGGTGGTGTAAAACAGAGAAGGAAAATGTGAAAACGCTGTGAAATCACACATAAAGGCGTTGACATTTACGTGGAGCCAGGATTTGGAGGGGAGATCCCAAAAGAAGAGCACTGTTGCCGAGGTGAATCCAGCTGTGCCTCACCCCAGAGTGCTGCGCGGGGAGTGCTCGAGCACGCTGCTCTTTGGGAGCAGTGGGGGGAGACGGGAATGGGTTCCCCACGGCGCACCTCCAGCAGCTGCTGGCTCCTCTCTGCTGCGCGCAGGGTTGTTCCCCCTGGCTGTCACAGCCCTCCGGCCAAGAGGAGGCTTTTCTCTAAGGGGACTGCTGCTGAGCTCCAGCTGTGCTGGGCACAGCAAAGCCAGGCAGGATGCGGACCTGCCCCTCCGACAGTGCTGGCAGCTTCTCTTGGATCTTAGAGACTGAGGCGTGCCCAGCACCCCGGGACAGGCTAGGTGGCATCCATAAGCAGCTGCAGTGAGTGGGGAAGAGCTGTGTGTTTAACGGCAGTTCTTAACAGCGCTGTCGTGATGTTCGGCACAGAAGCCGACGGGCAGCAGTGCAGAGCTCCCAGCAAACCGAAGTTGGCGTTCGCTCAGCTGGCAGCCACCGCGTTTCACACCAGAGCTGTTAGGATCCTAAAGGTCAGCTGCCGCCCCCATGTTGACATGACAGGAGGTTTTTCCATCGCTGGCAGCAATCTTTGCCCTGAGCCATTATCTCTTTCCCATGACCCCCGTGGACTATGCTCCTTTGTTCCTCGGAGTCGACTTCGCTTACCGCATTATCAGCTGAGTGGGTAGGGGCTCAGCAGTCACTCCAACACCTTTAAAAGGTCAAGGTGAACTTAGTGATACCGATTATTTCCTTTCCTGTTCCTCAGTCGGAAATCCCACCGTGCCATACCATCACGCCGTAAGATATCAGGAGAGGGAGCCAAATACATCTTTGCCATTTTTCTGGTGAAGGGAAATAACAATATATGAAAGAAAAGAAATAGTTCTACAGCTGACATTCAGCAATGCAGCTGGTCTTGCCGAGCATCCTGGCTCAGCCAGCCCCATTGGCAGCCATTCCTGCAGTGCTAGAAACTCTTGGGAGGGCCGTGAAGCTGGTGATGGGCCAGACTCTGCTCTGGGTTAAGGAGGTGGTTTCTCTTGCCTATCTGGCACTGTTGCCATTGACCTGCTTCCCCTCATCACCCCCTTGGGAGATTTTAGCTGAAGATACTCTTGACGTCATCCTTCCTGAAAATGAGGCTTGATTGCAGAAAATGAGGTTTGATTGCAGCTCTGGATTCTTCTGTGGGTCTCTAACCCGTTCACTTCTTTTAAACATGATGATAGGAATTGCAAGAAGTGTTTGGGGGAAAACTTGCAGGCGGAGGCGCTGCCTCTTATCAGCTCCCTTAAACAGCTGGAGCAAAGCAGGAGCAGATGGGTGGTGGACACGCAGAGACTGCAGGGAGGAGCAGAGGGTGGTGAAGAGCTAGCTGGTGGCACTTCCAGGACAGAGACAGGCTGGAGATGGCAACAGCTCTGTCGGCAAACCCCAGCCTCTGCCATGCGTCCCTCTGTCTTGAGGTGAGCTCTGCTCTTTAATCAGCAGTGATGGCCTTACCTTTATTTCAAACTGTTGCATTAAAGAGGTGGAGAAGGGTTAGGCATCGTTACTGCCCTCGCCAAGTCCAGTGAGAAAGACCATTTCCTACTTGAAATGAGTCACTTCATCCCCTTGCACGCTCCTCCTTTTCTAGTCAGGATGTGTGCAATACAGCTTCACTGCCCCTGACCATCAGCTTCATCAGCAAAGATTTATCCAGTAATGATGGAACTCCAGAGACCGAATCAAGATCTGGAGTCAACAAAAGCATGTTGCTGTGCTTCATAGCATCTCCTTCGTGGACGATATGAACTCTTCCCTTTTCTTGTTTTCTGAATACTGTTTTCTTGTTTTTAACAGCTGTCAGGCTAAACTTCTGGCTAAATTGTTTCCTTTGCTGTTTCTTAAACACTTCTTAGAGCTCTTTAACTTTCCATTCACAGTCATCTAGCTATTGTTTTTTCCACCTGGTCAGTTTTGCTCATAATTTCCCCTACTTTATCTCAGCCCTTTAGAAATACCTAGTAGCTGTATTACTGGCTGGGGCTGCCCTCTCTTTGCTCGTCCTGACTATAACCAGACCGTGTTCACTACTCCCTAAGGCCTGATCACTTCTTCAGCAATTAAATCATCTCTACTCACCAAATAAAGCAGGTGAGCGTAAAAGCATGAAGTGGTGTAAAAAGCACCAAATATAGCACTTGCATCTGGCTTAACCTTTGGACGCTCACCGTGGTCATGCACGAGTCCCAGCAGAGATTTCCCCCAGAGCATCACCGTTTCCTTCTCTGGACCCCGCAGGAGCGAGGTGGCTGGGACTTGCTGCCAATCTCCACCTGAACGCTGCAGACAGAAGCAACCTGCTTCCAGCTTTCTCTTTTTATTATTTCTTCCTTTTATCTGCAAAACACCAAATTGTCTAGATGCAGCTTGAACTGCAACAAAGTTTCCATAGGTTTAAACTCTCCCTTTTCGGTGAGATGAGAAAAGGTCCGTATCTCCAAAAAACAAGCGGTCCTTGCCGCATTCTCCTAGGGTGCCCTCAGCAGATAGTCCTTGAGGCTTTCAGGCTCCTCTAAAGCCGCTTGCACCATCCTTGTGACACTAAGCCGTAACGCAGCGGGGGCAGGAAGCATTTCCCAGCTGCTGTATAGTTCTCCTGCAGCTGTAGAGCAAGCGGCCAGGTCCTGCTCGCCTGGGCTCATGTGTCGTAGCAGGCAGGAGGCCACAG
>NW_010389009.1:31301-31560 GCF_000710305.1 Buceros rhinoceros silvestris | reverse complement strand
CGCAGGGGGTTTGCAGGGCCAGCCGGTGGGTGCTGCGGAGGGGGCACGGCCGTGTATTTCAGTACACACAGGGGCTCTACAGATGAGTGCATCCAGCCCCAGTTCGGGCTGCGAGGCAGCACCGAGAGCCTCAAATGACTAGCCCCGGCCGGAGGTTTTCTCTGTATTACGCACTGCAGCACTTGTGCTCCAGCGGGCTTTGAAGTGGGGCATGGCTCGAAGGCTGTGGGTGTCACCAGAGCCCCCCCGCGACCCTGCG
>NW_010389009.1:29910-31277 GCF_000710305.1 Buceros rhinoceros silvestris | reverse complement strand
GCACTGCAGCACTTGTGGTCCAGCGGGCTTTGAAGTGGGGCATGGCTCGAAGGCTGTGGATGTCACCAGAGCCCCCCAGAGACTCTGGCTCCTTACCCTTCCCACGCAGCCATCACGTTGCCAGCCTGGAGGGATGCAAGCAAAAGTGCAGGGGGTGCAGCAGTGGAAACCTGGGGGACCGAGCAGTCAGTCCCCCGTCACCGATACACGCAGTTGACCTGTGATTTGTTTTCTTTTTCACCTGCCACTTTCACTAGTCCTTAACTGGAATATAAACAGCCCTGCCTGGTTTCTCCCGCAGAGACATGACCTCGTCTGGGCTCCAGGGGCATGTCTGGGGCTCCCTTGCCTGCAGCCAGCGCACCCCGGCCACCCTGGCGGGGCTTGAGAAGGGACACTTCTCGCAGGCAGGCAAGCAGCTGTGGGCTCGTACCAGTGTCCCGCTGGGGAAGCCTGCGCCAAGCTTGTTTTGTGTTGGGGTTTGCCAAATTTGGCAGCTCCGTAGAGCCAGGGCTGCCGCAGCTCGGGGTCCCTGGGTCCAGCCATATATAAACCCATCTTAGACGTACACCTCTCCAGTCTCTCCTCCTGAGACTTCCATCCTCGTTTCCAGCTGGCCTGGCTTGTTGTTTGCTGGCGATGCCGCCCACATTCCCACCTGCACCCCAGCAGCATCCTTTCCCCCCCAGTGTCACCAGCACTCACGTGTTAATCACATTCTCGGAGCATTCATTGATTTTTGTTTTATTTCAGACAGCTACAACCCTCTGGACAGGCCCCCACGGTGACATTAACAGCTGTTAAGTATTTTCACTGCAAGACTGCAAAGCCAGCAAGTTACAGCTCAGGGATTTGGTGACATCTTCTTCATGTTAAATCATCTCTTCCTCGTTAAATCATCTCTTCCACACGCCGTGTTTAAGGATTCTTTCCTTTTTTAATGTATGCAGGGTTTTTAGACCTTAAAAATCTGCTTTTTTTCAGTTGCATCTTCAGTACCAATAAAACAGGTAACTCAGATCTGAGCAAGAGCTTACTTTTCCCTGCCAACATGCTCAGCATCCTTCAGGGCTGGGGATGGGGGAAACCTTGATTTTTACAGCATTTCTTCTCTTTTGATGGCATCTGCCTTGGGCGGGGAGGGAGCTGCAATAGCTGGAGCCACCAGCTCACGTGGAAACATGCGGCAGCATCAGGGCATGTCTGCTGGGGTTCACCTGCACCCCATCCACTGCACCTCGAGAGCTGATGTAAAGCCTCACCATCGCAGCTCTGCTTTGGGCAAACCCCAGGCACAGGAAAACCCAGCCCCGGCCCTGCTGCCTTTAGAGCTGAGGGGCCTCAGCTGGCCCCGGGTTTGCCGCCCT
>NW_010389009.1:27728-29876 GCF_000710305.1 Buceros rhinoceros silvestris | reverse complement strand
GCTGCCTTTAGAGCTGGGGGGCCTCAGCTGGCCCCGGGTTTGCTGCCCTGGTGTGTAATGAGCTGAGCCCGGCTCCAGCCTCTGCAGCCCTTCCCTGCAGGTCCAGCTCCTAATGCCCTTTCCCAGCCCACCACAGCCAAATCCGAGTCCACACAAACAAAACCAAAGACTTTTCAGGAAAAAAGATAAAAAAGCCTGCATCTGCCTTTCAGTCCCAATTCTGAACAACCTTTAGTGCCAATAATAATAATAATAAATCTGTAATTTTTTTGTCTAGGGAAAGGCTTTCTGTGCCACAGCCCACAGCGAGAGAGGGCTAGAGCCAGTGGCAGCACTGCCTGCCTCCCGCTGCCCCGCGTTTGGCACCCTGGAAGGAGGGTGAAACGGGTGTCCTGCTCCCATGGGGCTCCCAGGGCTGCCCAGGATGGGTCCCACGATGGACAGTGATCAGCTAAGACACACCAAGCAATGACTCGACACATGGATGTATTTCCTTTGAGACTCAAGCAAGACAAGCACTTGTAAGCAGTGAACAGGTCTGAACATGCTTAACGTGTCTGAGCTGGGGTTTAGCGCCCAGCCAGATCCCCACAGGGGCGTACCCAGAGCATGGATCCTTTCCCCACCACCCAGCCTGTGCCTTCAGCTTGCGCCATCTCTCCCACATGTCTGCTGGGAGAGAACCACCAGCAGTGTCCCTTGCTCTGGCCAAAGGAGGAGAAACCAGCTTTTCCCTTTGGACTGCAACGTGGGGACCAGGCTGGCGTGACATGGGTGTAAGCGAGAGCTGGTCCTTCCTACCAGCCCTGCCTCAGGGCGCTCACCTCTTGCCCGTGCTCCCCCACCCCCGTCTGCATGGGGCAGGGAGCGACCCTTGGGAGAAGCACCTTTTTCTCCCCGGGCAGCGTCGGTGCCAACCACAGCACAGGATGTCTCTCACTCGTCCTCTCTCCGTGACTCAACTAGGTCAACCGAAGGCAGGCAGCGAGCATGCAGGGAGGCAGCCGTGGCGCAGGCGGGGGTTTCTCTTCTGTTCATGACACATTTTCCAGCCCTGATCTCAAGATGGGAGTGATGGGAAATCTGTCCACACTTAGGTCCACTCTTACACCAAAACCTGCGCAAGCCCCAGTGGGAGCCAGCCCATGCTGGGGCGCTGGGACAGAGAGGAAAGCGGGCCACTGGCTCCAGGCTGGTGCCCCATCCTGCTTTGATGGTGGAGCGTGGAGGTATCCGCAAGAGACGGTCAAATCTCAAAAGGTTTGTGCTATGCTTTGCCAGGTTTCACCTGGTTCCCACCTTCCAGGCAAAGTTTCTCACCCTTTTCTGCTCCTCTGCTCATTTCTCCGTGGTGTGCTGCTCTTGGCGGGCTCAGCACTATAATTGTTTTAATAGATAAATAATCATTGACTCATATGACTCATCCCTTTGTAGACCATTGATGTCTACAAAATCAGCGTGTATCTGGGTAGAGATGCTGGTTAGTGCTGGAAAAGAAAGCCCCCGTGGCTTTATGTGGCACCCACATTTGTCTAAAGGTTGTGACAAGCCTTGCCTGGTGGGCACCGCTCTCCCACGGTGACACTGGAGCAAAGGGGGGACTTTTTTAAAGCCGCTGTCCCCATGACATTTCATCAGGCCAGCAGCAGCATTTGAAGAGCTGCCTTTCGATCCAGTTTGCGTTCCAGCATCTGCTCGATAGGGGTTTGTTGCAGTTTAACTGCGAAGAAATCAGCGGTTTTGCTGGCAAAAGACTTCTGGCATTTGGTGGCTGAAGAAAAGAGAAAAAAAAAAAAAATCCCACCAAAGTTCAGCTGATAATGCGGTGGAGTCATCTGCGTAGCGCTAGGAGCGGGCGCTATCGCGCTCCTCCACCCAGCGATATCATCAATACCGCTATGACTTGTGCAGAATAGAGGATGGAAAAAATGTAAGGGCTCAAGTTAGCTGGAAATTTTTAGGCAGAGCGTGTGTCTGCGGGCAGCGCCTGGGAGCCCACCATGGCCAGCAGCCCCAGCCGCAAAACAGCCCCGTCTGAGAGCCACAGTCAGATGCAAAAAGTCCCCCAGCAGCCAGAGGCCTGAAGTTGTTATGGTGACGCTGGGATGGAAAAAGCAGAGGTGGAGGGGCTGCTCCAGCCCCTGAAAC
>NW_010389009.1:24791-27563 GCF_000710305.1 Buceros rhinoceros silvestris | reverse complement strand
CCTGACATCCCAAACCTGGGGCAGCATTGCTTCCCTAAGGCAAAACCCCAGAGCTAGTGGGTGCCAGCTGGTCCCTGGCGTCTTGGCACGGGGTCCCTCAGGCTGAGCAGGGGTGTTTGCTGCATTGTGGGCTGGTGGCACTTCTCCACCGCGTGCAGAGCCCTCTGTAGGCTTTTATGTCTGTAGTCAAACATGGGCTAAAAATGCACTACTTAAGGCTGTGATTGCCCCAGGGTCAAAGCAATCCAAGGCTTGCATCTCCAAGGCTTTTGTAACTCTCCTAGACGTCTTTAAAGACGGAAAAGCAAAACCCCGGCTCTCAGAGGCTGATGGGCTCCCGGGTTTCTCCAGTGCTGGACACCAGGTCCTTGAGAGAAGCCCTGCCTGCAGAGCAGGGACACAGCTTGCTCCCCGGGGTGCCATCCTCCATCCTGCCCTTGCTGCAGGAGCCACTCGAGAGCAGCTCCAACACCTGGCTAGAAACCCCAGCACTGCTCTGAGGCCCCAGAAAAGAGCCAAGCGGCTGCGTTGTGTGCCCATGCCCAGCCAGAGCGGCCTGGGAGGATCTGGGCACTGAGAGCACCTGAGCTGCAGCTCTCTGGCACCATGGGCAGCTGCTCTGCCAGCTGCAAATTGCTTGTGCAGATCTTATTTTCAAGCAGTTCTTGCCTTTGCAGGGAATGACGGCCCCTCTGTCTCCGTGCTGGGTTTGTCGAGAGCCGCAGGGAGGAGGTCAAGCTGATTTCCTCGAAGGGCAGTTTTGCCATGCTGATAGGAAGCAGGGAGGAATTTCCCTGGAGCTATAACCCAGCGATGCTTCCAAAAGCAAACCAGAGATGACTGTGTCAGGGGAAACTGCTGGAGTGAGCCCTGCGACCTGCATCTCGACCATCTTGTTGCAAGCTGGCAGTGCGGCAGTGTTGAGCCTGCTACACCCACCGCCCAGCCCCCACTCCCCACTAGTACGGATTTTCTTCTATTTTCAACCTGACACCTTCTGGGCTTGAAAAAATCTCTTGACAATCCGCCAGCCACAACTTAATCCAGCGGATGATCAGTTTAAGCAAAATTCATCACTGCTAAATGCTGCAACGCATCACCCATCGCTGGTGGGTGGGCTGCCCAGGGCAGTGGTGGAGTCCCCATGGAGACATGTAGAGATGTGGTGCTGAGAGACATGGTTTAGGGACCCTGGTTGGACTTAATAACCTTAAAGATCTCTTCCAACCAAAATGATTCCGTGACTGAGAGCAGATTTTCACCCCTTTCCAGTGTTACACACGCTATCACTTGGTGTAAGGCCACGTGGCCCAGTTGGTATCGACTCCAAGACAAATGAGTTTGTATTTCTCAGGTTTCCTGTGGTTTTCTGCAACGTTAATTCAGTCCCTTCAGTTACGGGATGTGAAGCTTCTCTGAGGCTCATGCTCTCATTTACACCATGCAAGTCGTCCAAGAGAGGATAAACCACAGGAAATGAGCACACGGAGAGACAGCAGTGGGATGGCAACAGCTCTGTCATGTGTCTGCCTGGCGAGCTCTGCTGCGGACCATATTTGTGGAGGTCTGGTCGAAGAAAGTGCCCCGAGTGCAGCCTGGAGCAAATATTCCTTCCCACACACTGCCCGTGTTCCTTCCTGGAAGCAGCATCTTGTTCCCACATCAGCTGTAACTATTCACACGCGGTGGAAAGCGCTGGACAGCAGCAAGGGGCTGGGGACCGCGCTGTGCTGCGGTGCCAAAACGGTGCCCGTGGTCAGGCTTTGACATGGGTTTCTTTTCTTTTCCCGTTTGACAAGCTCCTTCATAAAGTTCATCTTGTCCTTACAGCTGCCTTTGGGAGTCAAGAAAATGATCCATTACGAGCCTTTATATAGTGGGCTTGGGGTTTTGTTTAAAAAAAAGGAAATAGTCTTCAGCCAGGTCAGCCCAGTGCACAGCCTGTGCCTTGGGCAGTGGTCTCAGGCTGCGAGATGAGGACGTGGGCTAGAGCTGGTCTCACTGTCATGCCCCCACGTGTCCCCACTGTCACTTCCAGCTCTCTGTCCACAGACAGGTGCAGTAAGGTCCTGGTGGGCTGCATTTCACCTTCCACTTCAGAGATGGCCTGTCGGGGGCTGGCTGTGGCCCCGGCGGGGGCTGCGGTGGTGGATTTCCTCTGTCTTGCAGTTCTCTGACTCAACGAAATGAGTCTGACCAAAAAGTGCCCACAAAACACTACAGGAGGAGACGCACAAAGATCGAGATCTCATTTATCTTGACACCACCAGGTCCCCTCTGGTTTTTCACAGACACACAACACCCTGGACCATGTTCCCACGACAAGTGAGAAAGCAGCATCCACACGCTGAGTGAGACCTCCTGACCCCTGCCCAAGTGAGCTCTAGTCAGGGGCTGGTGTGGACCAGCACACGCCAAGGACACATGTCAGCCTTTGTGCTCGAAGAGCAATGGCCTTCTGCCTGGTGACCCCAGGAAGGAATTGGCTTTAGATGATGTGCTCTGAATAGAAACTGAACAGAAAACCACAGATAAAGGCGTGCAAAGATGTGGCTGAACTGCTGAGGAATTCCCCCGGAGGAGCAAGCGGTGGCAGCAGCCCCAGCGGCCTCTGATCTCCTTGCTGTCCCCCAGCCTCAGCCTCTGCCAGCCCCACGCACTTACCACAGATTAGCCGAGGCGCCAGGGGATTTCTGAAAGACCCACAGCAGTGCACAGCCACACGGAGCCTCCAGCAGCACTGGGACAGGCTGGGCACACGCCCCGCCCGCG
>NW_010389009.1:24221-24730 GCF_000710305.1 Buceros rhinoceros silvestris | reverse complement strand
CCACCCGGAGCCTCCAGCAGCACTGGGACAGGCTGGTCCCACGCCTGGCCCGTGGCACCGTGGCCGTTTGTTTGCGTAGTTGGTGATGGTCCCGCAGCACCCACCTGGCAAACCGTGCACAGTGGAGAGGGGACACGGGCTCCCCTGGCTCCCAGCTGTACCGGCACCCTCAGGGGCTGGGAGGAGATGGAGCATGAGGTCAGTATCCCGACGGCTGCTGCGTGGCCAGCATGTGCAGCCCGCGCAGCTATCGTGTCCCCAGATGTTCAGAGAAGGTGACAGGCAGCTGCTGTGTGGGGCTTCCTCCCTCTCCCTTTGCAGCCAGCTGTGGTTTGGCTCGGACTGGGCTCCCTGCAGCTTTCCTGGTGCCCGCGGCTTCTGAGTTGGTAGCGATGCCAGATGGTTGCTCTGCCCCACCAGGGGTTGTGGTTTGGTTTTTTCGGGGCCGATGCAGCTGTGAAGCACTGCCCAGCTGCCGGCAGCCCCTGGACCACAGCTGTGAGCAAGGG
>NW_010389009.1:23696-24075 GCF_000710305.1 Buceros rhinoceros silvestris | reverse complement strand
CAGGCTCGCGGCAGCCCCTGGACCACGGCTGTGAGCAAGGTCATCGCTGGCCCAGCCGAGGGCTGCAGCACTGAGGACGTCCCAGTTCCAGAGGGACAGGCTGAGGGCCAGCTCCCAGCTGGGCAGCCCAGCAAAAGGAGGCTTTTGGACCCACCCCCCATCCACAGATCCCCTCTTCCCATTGGAGAGGCAGAGACTGGCTGCAGTCTTTTCCTGTGCGCCTGCTCCCCTGGCCCCTTGCCGGCCATGCCGTTAACGTTGGCTTTCTCCAGACTTTCAACAAGCTGGGCAGCAGCGTGCTCCTGCCCCATAGTAGCAGGCAGAACTGCCACCCTCGCCCGAGGGAGCATGTGTGCCCCAGCCATGCCCCAGCCATGCC
>NW_010389009.1:22386-23278 GCF_000710305.1 Buceros rhinoceros silvestris | reverse complement strand
CCCAACCATGCCTCAAACATGCCCCAGCAATGCCCCAGCCGTGCCCCAAACATGCCCCAGCCATGCCCCAACCATGCCTCCACGCTCTGCTCATTTAAAGAAATCCTTAGTGCTTCTCTCCCTCCCCAGTGTCGGTTTGAAAAGCAGCTCAGCTCTCCTCACCTGTGACACCGACAGGGGAACACGGCCCCGTGGCCAGGGCGTGCTGGTGCCCTGGGCTCACAGGAGCGGTGTCCTCGCTGCCTGGCCATGCGGCGAGCCTGGCCCCATGGCACTGACCTCGGTGACCAGCAGCACGGGGAGCCTGAGACTGAGGAGACATTTCTGCAGGGACTGGAAATGTTGTTCTAATTACGAACAGCGATGGCCAAGACCATCCCAGCCGCTTCAGCTCAGCCTCTGGCTAGGAACCACTTTTTTTTTACCCTGTGATTGCCCTGTTCAGAAACCATTAATGAATAATCCATCAAAAGCCCAGAAAGCAGAAGCCGTGAGTAAAGGTCTTTAAGCCCTGACGGTGGGGCCAAAGCCCTGGGGTCGACCATGAGCACCCCTGAGCTCACGTGAGACGCTTCAGAAAGGGGACCGTTGGCTTATTCCCACGGCCCGCGCAGAGTCGCGGCTGTGGTTAGGTCCCAGCTCTGAGGTCTCGCTCATTTGCATCGCACGCTTACCTCAGCCCCTTTGATGTCGCACGTGAGGTTGTGGTGCCTGGGTTTGCCCCAGGAGGACAGGTATGCCCGTGCTGTTCTCCGGTGAACGTGAGCACCAGCACCCAGGCAACCTGGTTGGAGCAGGCTCGTCCCTGCTCCCTCCCTGTCCCCACCGTGGCCAGCTGAGCCAGCAGTAGTGCGGCACCCAGGGGACCTGCTCATCGCCACCTTCCCAGGAG
>NW_010389009.1:21803-22161 GCF_000710305.1 Buceros rhinoceros silvestris | reverse complement strand
CTTACGTCTTTGTGTCATTTTTGCAAGGTGGGGCTGTGTCCCTGTGTGTGCCATGGTTGGTGCCAGCCCTCGGCAGCCCCCGTCCCAGCTCCCCCAGCACGATGGCGAGGTGGGCTCAGGCTGCGCAGACCTGGCAGCACACAGGGTGAAGCAGCAGCCACCGACTGAGGGGATCCCCGGGTGACCGCAGCACTTGAGGGCAAGGCAGGCCCAGGGGCAATGCCAGGGATGCCAACACCTCCCTGGGGCAAGAGAGACAGAGCTGGCCTCAGTGGGCCCCCAACAGCACCAGCCTGGGGATTTGTCCCTCGTGGTCACTGCAGATGCCGTTAGGGGCACGCCACTTCTACTGGATGCT
>NW_010389009.1:21296-21666 GCF_000710305.1 Buceros rhinoceros silvestris | reverse complement strand
CTGCTCACTGGCCATGGCTGCTCCGTGTTAACGATGCTCTTCAGCCTTTCTTTCCGTCTTTTTGGCTGCAGATACAGAGGTTTCGTTTTGAGGGGATCAGCTGTGCCGGGGCCAGCGCCTCCCTTGAACACTGAGGTGGAGGAGACCACTTCAGGTGACCCAGGACATGGACTTGTTCTCTACAATGCCAAAGCTGTGAATACACCCACTCCTCGCACGCGAGTCCCCGGGAGCTGGAAGTAGGCGACGGGCGAGCCGTAACAACCACCACGCGGCAGGGGACAGCCAGGCAGAGCGACAGCCTGCAGAACGTGGCCCCTTCAGCGCGGCAGCTCCCCGCCCGGGGAACGGGGCCCGCCGCGACACGCAC
>NW_010389009.1:3809-21177 GCF_000710305.1 Buceros rhinoceros silvestris | reverse complement strand
CGGCACGTGCACGGTGGCCGTTCGTCACCGGCAGTGCCTGTGCTGTGCTCAGGTGGGGTTTGTGCGTGCACTACCGGGGTGTTTGTCTTAGCCTCTGCTGGGATTTTTCCAGCCATGGGTGTCCTGAAGACTCAAATAATGAAAACCACCCCTGTCACTGCCTGAGCGGGACGAGGGGAGCTGGAGCCCACAAAACGTCCGGGAACACGCCAGGCTGGAAGGTGCGGCTGCCCTGCCAGGCACCAATGTGTCACTCTGGCACCAGCTGGCACAGCCCGCACCCACTGCACGAGGCTGGCCCGAGGGAGCTCATCCGAAAAACACCCTACATCGAGCCCTGCATGTTGTGTTTTACTGGAAAACTCCAGGAAAGGGCATGAGAGCTGCTCCTGGGGAGCGCTGGGGAGGTGAAGCGAGGGGTGGAGCTGGCACAGCCCGCACCCACTGCACGAGGCTGGCCCGAGGGAGCTCATCCGAAAAACGCCCTACATCGAGCCCTGCATGTTGTGTTTTACTGGAAAACTCCAGGAAAGGGCATGAGAGCTGCTCCTGGGGAGCACTGGGGAGGTGAAGCGAGGGGTGGGGGGGATATTCCCACCCTCCTATGCCCCAGCTCTCATGGTCCCCATGTTTTTCCCTTGGGAACAAGGATGATGAGGACCAGAGCGGTGCCGTGGCTGTTTTGGAAACAGGATGCCTGCGCTCAGGCGCGACACCAGCGCTGCTTGACTGCGTCAGCACCGCCAGCTCTTGCGGCAGCAGGACTGAAACTGAGAAAGTTGAAGCAGAGGGATAACGCAGACAGCGTACAAACTGCCCCGGGGCGCCTGGCTTAGCTGTGCATGGGGGTGGGGGGCGCCCCAAAAAGGGTGGGGTGGAGCAGGACTGAAACTGAGAAAGCTGAAGCAGAGGGATAACGCAGACAGCGTACAAACTGCCCCGGGGCGCCTGGCTTAGCTGTGCATGGGGGTGGGGGGCGCCCCAAAAAGGGTGGGGTGGTTTTTTTCCTTTTCTTTCCAGCACCACCAATATCAAGAGTTTTCTGAACTGCATGTGCTGACCCCCGAGATGGCTCCCAGGAGGATGTGCGGTGCCTACGGCCGCTCCAGCAGCAACACCAAGCCACGCTCTGCTCCGTGTCCCCAGCTCAGGGGGACACGCTGTGCCTCCCTCCTCCCCCCACGGATGGCCCAGGGCACCGCTGCCTTCAGCGGGGCTGCAGCCCCTGCTCTCACACATCCCTCGCTCACAGGCTCCAGGGAAAGCCGGGGAGCCCAGCTGAGACATTTTGCAGGGCAGGAGGGATTCACGCAGCCAAATCTGCAGCACGTGAGAAAGGAGAAAACCTGCTAATGCCCCTGCAGCACCAACCCTCTGGTGTGAGCCAGGACTACTCCTCCAGCACGCACCGCCAGGGCACAGGAGCAAAGCGGACAGACAGCCGTGCCCTTGTCCTCCCTTTCCCCGTATTTGAAGCACAGGAGGGAGTGGAGGAGGGCGGAGGGGAAGCTGATGGGCAAGCACTATGATGAAGTGGTTTATTAGAGAGTTGCTCGTTAACTCTATTTATCACAGAGTTGTTTAAAAAGAAAGTTGACAATCTGGAACAATCTTCGGGGAGTTTGGGGCAGAGGGAAAAATACAGCAGGCTGAGCTGCCTTGTGACTTCTTTCTGGTGGGAAAATAGCATTAGTGAGAAATGAAAGTTTCAGTGGAAAAACATCTGAAATGTTTGCTTTTCCCGAGAGCAACGGGGTAGCTGCTACAATCGGCATCGCGTATAGCCTGATAACAATAATATTAATATTCGAACATCAAGCCTGCAGTTCACAGAAGGAGGTTGGCACAGCGCCCTACAGCACTGATGGCTCTGCCAAACCCCATCTGGAGCATCTGCTTCTGAGGTGATACAAATAAAAGCATCCAGGAGACCGTTCCCTGCAGCACCTTCACTGCTGCAGCCCACAGGAAGAGCTAAAGGAGGCTTTTCTGTGGCTGCCTGGGGCAGCATGACAACTTGGAGAACTGCAGGGAACCCCCAGGCTCAGCTGGGGCTGCCCTCCGGGGACCCCAGAGCAAGGTGGCCGGCCGTGAGTATGGAGCGAGAAGGGAGGAAGGAAGAGAGGAACAGGGCTTGGCTCACATGCGCTGCTGCCAGGACTTGGACACTCCAAAAATAGTCTTAAAAAAAACCTTCCAAGGGTTTAAAGAGGTTACAGGCTGCCCCAGGGCAGGACCAGCAGCCCTTTCTGAGACAAAAACAACCCCAGCTCCTTCTCTCCCTTCTCATCAAAGTGGAGTTTCATTACACAGAAGCAGATGATATCTGTTTGTGGGAGCTTTTAAATTTAACAAAGGCAAAACAAAACCCACTGATGGGAAACTGGTTTCAGAAATTCAAATGGAAACAATGCTGTTTAATGATAACTAACGGCACAGCCCCCGTGGCGAGGCAGCGGCTGAGCTGATCCTGCCACCTTGCTGAGGCAGCTCTCTTCAGAGGGGATGCTTCTAGGGTTTACCCCGATGGAGCAGAGCCAAGGGGCCAAGCAGAGCCCCAGAAGCAGCTTGTACTGCTCAGACACAGGAACTGTTTGTCCCCACCTAAATGGCCCACAGGCAGAAGAAGAGCCCAGGTCCAATAATCCTCCCGAGCATCCTCAGGTCTGCAGTCATAAAATGCCCACCACCCAGATGTTACCTGGAGACACAAACTCATTCCCTGGCAAGAAACAGAGCAAAAATCCTACCAAAAAAACAGGCTTGGATACACTTCTGGGTGAAAAATTATTCTTACACAAGTTTTCCGTGAAGATAGAACTTGATGCTGCCTCCGCATTTCATGATCTATAAAAAAAATTAATTAGCCATCTCATCAGGACCTCGGTCCATAATCAAACTCAGGGCTGGAGGTGCCGTGATCACAGTGTGAGGCAAAGTCACTAGTTTAAGTTTTTCTCTTTTGAAAAACCAGAATCTGCATTTTTAGGCACTGCTGGCACAGAGCTTCTGGCCCTCAAGCAGAGGAACCCCTCTTTACATCAAGTCCAATCCCAGCTTTCTACAACAGGGGGGTTTTCTGCTAGGAAGAACCAGGACAACAACCAAAAATGTCCACCTCGGAAAGAGGCGGGAGGATCGAGGGGCTGTATGAGCAGCTGAGCGAAGAGCAAGGCTGTGCATGTTCGATAGCAAGTGCCATGCTCCAGGTTTCTGCTGCGAACCAGCATCAAGAAATGTCTTTCTTGGTCCCCAGCCTTGGGAGCACAAGTTTGGCTCTTCGGGGGTGTTGAGGAGGGCCCCAGTTGCAGCTCTCGGATCTTCGTGGCACCCAGCTCGGAAGGCTTGATCAGAGTTACACGAGGTCCGACAGCCGGCACTATCGGAACGATGGAAATGAGATTTTCTTCCTGCATCCTGCACTCCTAGGGGCATTCGCCGCATCTGGAGGTCAGACGGACATTGTCACCAAACTCACGTCGTGCAGTGAGCCTGGTGAAGTTCTCAAGCACTTCCCCCCCACTTCCTGTGGTGGCTAATGGTTTTCCACTGCGAGTCTAGAAGTGGAAGCTAGAAGCACTAGAAGCTCCCAAGTGGCAACTTGCCGTACACTGCACGGTTCCTACTCCATGAAGAATGTAGGAGGAGATTCTCGGACTGGGGATGTGACAGGTATCTCACTCCCTCCCTTCTGTCTTTCCGTACAATACTCTGGGGTGAATATAACAAGTTCTAGGCCTAGCAAGTGGTGGTGAAGGCAGCCAAAGAGCCCGACGGGTCACCTCAGGTAACTGACAGCTTCTGTTGCACATTTTTCAGGTAACATCTATCTATCAGAAACAATTTTGGTCAAGTTCAGCTTGACACAGACCTGGCAGGTTCTTGGTGGATCTTGGAGCAGAAGATAGACCCTTCCAAGCTAATTTCAGTGCTACTTTGAGCTGCTGCTTTGAAATTCTGCGGCTGCTCGTTGTAGAGGGTTGATTGCTGTAGTGCAGACAGATGTATGTCACGCCACAGTGAAAGCCACCAATCTAACAGCAATACAGATCGCTACCATCGCCCTGCTCTCAGGGGAGGTCTCCAATCCAGTCAGCAGTTCAGATGCCAGCACTGGGACCAGCACTATGGAGCCCACACTGGGGCTTCTTATGCTGTAACATCTTTGCTGCTGACCAAGACAATATAGGATGGAGCACATGGGCAGGAGTCTGCAGGTGACACCAAGTGGGGAGGAGAGGCTCATACACTGAAGGGCAGAGCTGCTGCTATTCAGAGAGACCTGGACAGGTTGGAGTAACAGGCTGAGAGGAACCTCAAGGAGTTCAACAGCAAATTCACAGCCTTGCCACGAGGTAGAAGGAGAAGCTGAGAGAGCCGGGTTTGTTCAGCCTGGAGACCAGACAAAAGGCAGCTCTTCCTGTTACCTGCTACTCTGATGGGGAGCCACCAAGAGACACGCAGGAGAAGCTGAAAGGCGACAGGCGCAACAGGAGAAACCCCAGTGAGATGCGGGGAAAACCTTCGCCATCAGCATGGTCACACGCTGGAACAGGAAACGCCACCGCTTCTGCGGTCCCACCTCCAGGGACAGACATCCTGCTCTAACTTGGAACTTGCCTTGCTTTCAGCAGGGGGTGAACAGCGCAGCCACCAGCCATCCCCTCCGGCTCAGCTGCCCCTCAAGCCCCCCTTCTCACAAGGCTTATCCTTTGTGGGAAAGTGCACTGAGAACACGTGCCTTTCGCTTTTCTGACCCGTGAAACGGGGCTGACAGGATTTCCTTGTTTGAGCCTTTGTTGTCTAGCAGGTCTCCCCAACAACCCACTCTTCTCCGTGTGGAACAGGCGACTCAGCTCTTCGGAAGGCGAGGCTCTGTCTGCAGAGCCATCCCCCTACCACACACCAGCACAGGAGAGGCGCTTCCGGTGCCATACGCGGTACTTTGTTTCAGAAGTCACTTGTGATGATGTTGGAGGCTGTGAGCTTTCTTCACATCTGATATCCTCAGAGCTGCCCCAAAGTTTCTAGCAAACAAACTCAATGCTTTCATTTTACACCAGAAGCGTAACAATTGTCTGGGAAATCCCCCTCCCACACGCCGAGTCTGTACTTGGGGTGACTTCATCTCGCCACATACAGTTACTCGGGTTCAATACTGCTTTTAAAAACTGCCATGTAAAAGCCACTGGGGTCAACTTTTAAGGCAGGGCTCGCCCTGCACAGCGGGAGCTTAACTACAGAAAAAGGGCAGTTGAGAGAAAGGGAGCAGAGGAATTCCTCCACCGCCTCTCTCCCGCTCCCCTCTTACCCACACACTGCCGTACCTCACGAGAGGTGAGCTACCACCCTGCTGGCCCTGCTGTTGCCTGTCCCAGCTTCTTCACGGTCCTAAAGCGGGCTTCTCGTGAGAGCCACCGATTCCTGCACTGGCTGACCCCGCAGCACGTCAAGCGATGGGATACAGGAAAGGCAGGAACACGGGGACAGCTGCACAGTCCCCTGCTACAACTCTGGTCCAATACAGTCACGAGGGTCAAGGAAAGCCATTACAGAAAAAATAAGGGGAAGGAGACACGAGGGACCTGCACCTCTTCAGCCCTGGGGGAACAGTAGAGAAGGAAGCTGCACAAAGGGGGAAGATGACAGCTCTCCTATCCAAAGCCTTCCCAAACAGAGGAAAATTACAACGAAGAGAACCATAAGCCTCCCCTTTCCTGTCCCCCCACAGGAAGCTGTTTCAATTCTGATGTGGAGGCACAATCAGCCAAGTCATCCTTCCACAGGTACCTCTACAGTGTGGCTAAAACCAGTTAATAGAGTAACAAAGGCATTTTAACCGAATTCTCATGTTATAGTAACTTGTTCCTTTCAGCATCAAGGAGCACACTGCTGACTCAGGAAGCAGTCCCTGAATCACGGCAGGTGGAATTTCCCCTTTCACACGCAGTGATCTGCACGCCTGCCACACGGAGCTGCGTGTTCTTACGCTGCAGTAACAGCGGACAGCTCGTTCATGCTGCAAATCCAGGGAGTCTGTAACGTGAAGGCAGTGAACCGGCACGTGCGTGTTGGGAAGCTGCTGTCCCACCTCGGGGATGGCCGAGCTGCCTGCTGGGGTGGCACTGGCAGGCACAGCGGCTGTCTCTTGTCACAGGCCCAACACCTCCCAGAACATCTGATCACTACAACACAGGGGTGAGTCAAGGGCTACGCTGACAGGAAAACATTACTCACAGCCCTGATTTTATTGTGCATTTTGGTGAGAGTGCTATGACAGGGCGCTCCTTCATGTTTTGCAATTCAAACAAAGGACCTTTCCCTATTCATCTTGTTTTACCAGCATTTCTGATCAGAAGGCTCTGCTGGGAGGAGAGGAACAATGTCAGCTCATGGAACTTCTCATCTTCACAAAAGCCCACTCTGTCTCCAGTTAAACGAGAAGGATCCCACCAACTGCAACAGAATTTGGACAAGGCTCCTGGAGACTGAGCTCAGAAGGGAAACCACCCGAGAAAGGAAAGCGAGGAGGCAGATTCTCTGTGCTCACAAAAGAAAACACACGTACACCTTATTTAAAACCAGGTCTTTCCACCCTCACATTTATTTTTCCTAAAAAACAGTCTTTGCAAACAACTCTCTCCTTTCCAGTTCAGCGGTACCGCTGCAAGCACTCCGTGGCACGTGACTCTGGGGAAGCAGAGAAAGTGTACCGCAGCTCAGCCATATTTCCATAGGAAAAGTTGACTCATGTCCCCCTCGAAACACTGACACGCGTTTGTAAGAAGCATCCCAGTGTCAAGTCCAAGGACGAGCACCGTAGCCACCTGTGGCCCAGCCCAGCTGCCTGGCTCTAGCAGAGCAGCAGGCTCTCCTTCGCTGCCAGCCGCTGGCGATGGATTTTATCCTGCTGGAGCTCCTCGTGGTTTGGATGCCAGAGTTTCATGACAATTCTCTCTATGTTTAGAGCGTAGACAGTGTGCGCAGGAATAACCTCTTTGTGCACCTGGAAATACAGGTTAGAAAACAAGTTTCACGCCTTCATACCCATGGAATAACCTCCCACTGCTGCAGGATGATCCCTGCGGGGTGGGAGCACAGGCTGTCATACGAGGAGAGCTGCAACTGGCCAGCGCTGCCACATCAGCCAGCACAGAACAACCAGCTGTTACACCATTTCATAAGGGAGTGGCACAATAAGGAAATCATCATTTTGCTCTTACTACGACAAACAACGTTATCAAAACCTTACAGCCATTTGAGTAATGCGTGAGACGAATGCTTACAGCTCTGACAATGAACAGTCTGCTGCCACAGCCCTGAGACAAAATGCCAAGGCCTTTTTACAATAGCAGAGCTCAAGGGGGAATTTCTCACAGCTAATTTTAGCTGTTCAGAGTAATCTGAATATCCCCAGAGCTGTCAGAGAGAGAGAGAGGGAATCACAGGCGTACATCTCCATAGGAAGGTTCACCCAGCCCACCTTAGACACCAGCTACCCACTGCAGCAGCCTGCGTACCAGGACCAAGCATTCCTCCAAGTACCCAGGGGAACACGAGGAGTAAGAAGGGACATGCCAGGCAAGTCATTTTGCTGCATCACTGTCAAAAATCTCAGTCTAGCTCAGTTCCGATAGAGTCACTGCAGCCTGGCTAGAGCGGAAGAGTTCACCCTTCTTACGTAGCTATACGAAAAGGGATTTCCTCATCAACTCTGACCAAGGGGAGCAGAAGAGGCATTAAACCGCGAGCTGACTGCACGTTAACAAGTCAAAGCCAATGAATGGTAAGTATGAAAGGGAACGAAGAGAACAGATTGTAGGAGAACTCAAACCCCCCTCCATGCACATAAACCAAAACTGATACTGGTAGCAGCAACTGGGGACAGCACTGCCTGGTGACACAGCAGCGTAACTCAAACAGCTCACCTGTAAGGCCTCAAAAAGGTCATACATGTTCACCGGCGGGAGGGACGCTGGTAAGGTGTCTCCAGAGCATGCCAGGAGCAGAGCTGCCTGCTGCTCGGCATCGTCAGGTAGGGGCTGGGGAATGAGGCTCTGACCAGCAGAAGGTGTCACACAGGTTGGAGGGCTGTGGACAGAGCAGGCAGTGAAACCTTCCAGTCGAGAGAACAGCATCAGCTGTAGAAGTCACACAGCAGGGGCTTGGCCCCAGGGTTTGTTTTATCAGTTGACTTAGCCCTTAGGTACACAAAATTATTTCAGCTCTAACTAAAATCTCTTTTAAATTCCAGTTTAATAAAAATAGCGCAGTGATTCTCGACATGCTTTGAACCTGCTTAATGGATCTCAGCTGGGCAACTTTTGTTATTTACAGGCAATAGTTTCTATCCAGCATAAAAACGAAGGGACCCACCAGATTAATTTGAAAGACATTAGCCATTAGGCAGAGTTGTTTGGAGTAGACTGTATTTGCAGTGCTATAATCAAATCTTGATGATCACTCATGACCTCCTGTCAGCTGCTAGAAACTGCCACAGACAAGCACAACTGCCTTCTCGTACACACTCACTGCCAGATGCACAGCACAAGCTGCGTGACAGGGAGGCTGTGGAAAACAGGATGACCTTGAAGCTCTGCTGACAGCCAAGGCATGCCAAGAAACCATAAATACATTTGGATGCAGGAAGTGACAGGCTGGCAGCGTCTTTCCTGTGGCAGGCCAGCAGGGCCCTTCTGCCCAGCAGCAGTTTCCCCAAGAGCAGCAGAATTCCTGTGTCACCCACTACAGCCTCCAGAGAGCAGTAATTACTAAGGACATTCAGAGGCCCTGGGCCACCTTCATAGATTGGACAAACACAGGCAAGGAAGAGACATAATGCTGTGTAAACTTCATCGCCGAGAAATCCCCATATTCTCCCCCCGTTCAGCTACGGAGTCCTCCGTACTGATATCACCCTTGTGAGCGAAGCTAACCACCATTAACTAAGTGAAAAGAGAAACTGAACCATGAAGTAATGTCAGGACTAAACCGCATTTGCAGTTACAGTGTGGCGAGAGCTCCTTACCACTCAATTAAATTGTTATAAGCAACAACACTGTTCTTCAGGTACGGCTGAGGGTTAACGTTGCTTCCGAAGGCATACTTGAAGTGGCCATCCCTCAGACGATAGGCTTTCCGCCTGGATATCACAGAGGTCAGAATGTCCTTAAGATGGTTCTGCAAGGAAACACGACCCTATTACACAGGCTGATTTATTCACTCTACCAAGCAACAGCTACGAGAAGCGCATCAGCAATTGGCAAGACAAAGCGTGCTGCTTATGACAACAAGGAGCCAAAAACCGAAGGGACAAAGATCTGGACAGCTTACAGCGTGTATTCGCTGTCTGATACAGAGGACGCGGCACTGCTCGAGGGCTGTACGCAGCAGTCTGTGAACTGTGCTTTAACGCGTCACGTGCTGCTTCAAATGTCAAAGAGGTTTCTTAAATGCTAGGGAATTCCCAACTCTTTATCAAAGACATCAGAGGTTAAGAGCTGCCATGACTGGCAGTAGATGTTGCACTTGTACTGAAACATTGATCCTAAAACTGCAGTGAAAAGCCCTTCACTCCTCTTTTTCGGTCTGCTCAGTTGCCTGGAAAGTGCTGGAGAAACAACTGTGAATAAAACCCAAGCAGACAACTGCGGCTTCATTTGGCCTCACTCCCAGATGGGGAATTCAGGTCAACCTCCACATCCTGACTCCAGAACCATCTGCACATCAACGCTCCAAGTGATGGTTGTGTCATTCCTGGGACAGGTCAGGTTAACGCACCACTGACAGCCAAAACCAGCAACAGCAGACCCTTCACCCGCAGCGACTGCCCAGCGTGGTCGCTTCACTTCCATGCCAGATACTCGCACCCAGAACTGATTATTTTTTACAGGACTGTTCAAAAATGGGGCTCCCGTTCTGCCCCTGCTGTTAAGTGACAGGACCAGCATTTTCCAAAACGGCCGCTGGAGCGTGCCTGGAGTTCTTCACACGCAGGAACACTCCACGAACATTTGCAGGCAGAAATCCAAGACCTCACATCTATGATGCCATGACTGTGGAAGCCCTCTGACTCTCACCTTACTCCTCCTGAGGCAAACGGGCAATTAGAGAAGCAGGATCCCTCTCCCCACCAAGGGCCACTCCCCCACACTGCACACAGAGCCTTTTGTCACTGGTATAACGAGGACACCCCTGCTGCCAGGCCCAGTCTCACCTCCACAGCATAAACAACCGCGGTCACTGCCTCCTCTGTGACATTGTCCAGCCCGTGCTCATAGGCAGTGACGATCATCCTTCCTTCCAACTGGCCACGTGTAGGAAGCATCATGGTGTGAGAACACAGCTTCAAATCGTCATCCTCCTGAGGATCCTTTGCCACAAACTGCTGGGCTCCAGAGAGCGGATTCTGAGGCTGGAACCGGTGCTGTTACAAACAAAATGTTAGAGCTTACGTGATACTCGGTCAGACCCTTCGCTTCATCAAGCCAAGCACCCTTCTCCAGTTGGAGAGCAAGCACCTCTAAAACACACTGCAGTACACGAGCAGGGTGATATTCCTCGCCTGGGTACTCTCCCAACCCCTAACAACTTGTGACTAAAGAAATTTCTGAGCCGGTGTTGGTGCCCTTGTATTAAGCAGCCCATGAACTTGTCCAGCAGCACCTTGAACCACCTTGAACCACCTAAACTTTGGGTATCCACAACATCCTGCAGCAAGGAATTCTAGTATAACAGCATCACATGAAGAATCACCTTCTCCGCTTTGCTCTGTACTTCCCACTCGTTAGATTGGTGTGATTCTCCCCTAAGCCTCAAATGTCCCTTTTACCTTTGTCACTGGCCTAGGCCAGTGACAGTGTTAAGGACACTAACACCTCTCAGTCACCAGCTCCTACGACGAGGAGTTCTTGTCCACCGCATTTCCCACATGCATTCCAGCACAATTCCCCACTGTGCTCGTGTCTCAAGCTCTGACAGCTTGTGGTAGCTCCTGGGAACTCTCAGTCCCCAGGGAAAGGGCTAGGGTGGGGGGAAGCAGATGGGAATGACTGATCCCTGAGCCCAGGCTTGTGCTTGGCACAGCCCCAACCCACAAGGGAACAGCATGGCTCTGGCTCATCGAGTACTCCTGCAGCTCCTGTCCTTCAACTCCCCAAGCCACAAATCCAGTGGGTCTGCTGCAAGGCTCTTAAGGAGCATCAAGACAAACACATAGTTTAAATACAAACAATTAATATACAGCAAAGTGTATTTCTCACATCTTAGTTTCCGGAGAGGAAGGAGAGCTGCTTTACTCAAAGGACAGAGTGGCATTTAACTCAGAGTGAAAACCAATCCACCCACTAATGATGTGAAAGCAGATTTCCCTCCCCGTAATTCTGAAGACTTATGCTTTCATTACAGGAAAGCTACATGCCTGCATGCTTTTGCAAAAATAGACCTTCGAAATGTAAGCAGCTCTTCAGAGGAATAACATTTGGGAGAGCAGAAGCCAGCTGAATGAACTTGCGGTCATTCCCAGCTGTTATTCTGACCAGGGAGGGAAACATCGGGAAAACACTTGAGTTCACGCTACTTGGGAATTCCACCAGTAAGAGACAAGCCTATAACATACACTATACAGTACTTAACCAGGGAACACGAATACAATCACACTAGAAATGTGCTGTAACATAGGGGCATTCCAGCAAACCAAACTCCAAGACTTCTACTACACCACAACTTGCTTCTCAAACTCTCTTCTCTCTCCTACTGAAAGGTTACGGTGAAGTTTTCAAACAAAAGGGAACACAGGCTGCCATCAGAATTCAGGTCACAGCTGTGAACACTGCAAAACACTTCAACAGTTTCTAAATACAATGAGCCTTCAGCTGGGCTGGCATCCCTTTGAAACACGAGCCTCTGAAGCACACACAGTCCCTAGAAGGTCAGCATGTGCTTCGGCCCAGGCCAGCTGGCCTCCCGCAGCGTAACAGCAGGAGGTTTCACGTGCCCAACTTTCTCCCAGACTGTTCTTCCTCTGTGCTGGCTTGGAATTCACCCAACCACATGGAATGCTGATCTGGCCAAATAAACCAGCAAGAAAAACTTGGGCTTTGGCATCTGTTTTGCTTGGTTAGTTTTCTGCCTGTGTCAGAACACCACAATGTGCTCAGACACCTGATAAATCTAGGTCAGCGAGAGACAGACACTCTCCCTTTCAACAAAGGGAACTGTTAATTCAGTGAGAACTGTCTTATCAAACCCTGCCCGTGCCCCATCCCAGTCCTACTCCCCAGCAGGCCACCTCCAAGCTGGTTTGGCAGCACAGAAACACCTGTAGGACAGACGTGTGACAGTGCCAGATGGATGCACAGAGCCTCGCTGCAGTCTGAAATGCAGCTCATGGGTTTTTCTGCCACCTAGCAGAAAACAGCACCTCTGCAAAATTTTCAAATCTGAGATAACTTCACCCTCTAAAAACCTTCCGCCCAAGGAAGAACTTGCTTTTAACGCTTCGGATTGCAGAGCCCTGTGGAGGGGATCACACAATAACAGAATTCTGCCTGAGTAAAGAGGAAATCACTTTTGCCTCAAGAATTTGGCAGATGTGCGAAGTGAATAAGACGTTACAGAGACATGAAAGGTGAGTGAGGCTATGAGACACCTGCCCAGGTGTTACTGCAGTGACCACAGAGCTAAAGTTACTCCTTGTTGGTTCCTGGAATACAAGCTTTTGCAACTTCAACGTTTCGGTGTTCTTCCACGGTTTTTCTGGTGCCCAGGAAAGCCAGGTCACACCATAGCCTTTCTCCTAAGAGACTTCCATGAGAGAAGCAGCAGCCACAAACCTCCAGCTCTCACCCCAATGTGGGACTCAAATATGACATACATCATCCCCAGCAGTAACAAAAACTACAAGCTGTGCAGGTTGACAGAATGTCAGAGAGAGACACAACCATTTGACCAGGGACACTTACATCAAACTTCTGTCGAACTGAAGAAATCTTTTTCTTTCCTTTGGGCTTTCCAGGTTTAGTTGCAGAACCACCTGGCCATGGCAAAGATCCAGCACCTTCTACAAACGGAAAAGGAAAAAACCACTTAAGAGGTGTTGCTGATTTAGGACCAGGATGAAACTGTTCACCCTGGGAAAGCCTTAAAACTTCGTGCCCTCTAAGCCAAGCCTTAACCCAAAACCAACAGCCATGGCCCAGAGGAGGGACTTCTCAGGGAGAACACTTTTTTTCCTTTGTCAGTCCCCTGCTAGCTCGACCCATTACTGTAGAAGAAACTTCTGTCCATTCACCACACAAAAACCCAGGGCAGAAGGAGAGAGATGAGCACAGCCTACAAGGAAGGAACATGCCAGCTGTTCCACTGGCAAGATGACAGGAGCTTGCCTGGAGGGGGATTCTCCCCCCACTAACCTGGGGATCAGGTCAGATGCTAACCAGCAGGATCAAGCAGCCTCACTCATTTTATCTGCCTTTACAGTTCCCCATGAGCTTCAGCAAGCTTTGTCTGGGACCCTCACTAAACATCACGGCTGACCATTCTCGTTACACTGCGGGGAAAGGAAAGGGGGAAAGAACTGCAGAAGCCACTGAGCCCAGGGGCAGGACAACAGCAATGTGAGCAGTGTGCTTGTGACTGACCAGAACTGGCGAGCAGCCGAAAGACATTACGTGTAGCACCAATAACTAACTATATTTGGCGACATCGCCTTTGTGCTCAAAAGTCCACTGTACGCTCAAAAGTCCATGTGTGACAGCCACACCTACGATAGGCCAGACCACATCCTGATAATCACTCAGCTGTTGGCAAGGACAGTCTAGCAGACTTCGCGCCAACAGGTTTACAGCATCCACGCACGATTCCTCCAGATACACTGGGGCTTAAGATAACGTTGCACTGGATGCTCACGCACTTGCTGGCAGCAAACAAGAAGGGCAGCCCAAAGATTGGACAGCCCTCTCATGGTTACAGAGGCAGCGTCTGCTGTTGTGTCACCAGCATCCTCCTCCTTTGGTTTTGCACAGTGAGCATCCTTTCTCCTTTGGGGCAGAGCGTGCCTTGCGCTGAGGTCCCTGCCCACCTCCCAAGGACCTTGGACAACCCAGCCCTGAAGATACTTCAGTCATCTCTGAAGCAGAGGCTGGAGTTCTGCTGCCAGGCAGTGCTGACAGCACAGCAACATCTCAGACATTCCCTGGCCATGCCTCAGTCAGCATTTGCCATTTCCTCTAGACAGGGACACAAAGTGGCAGCCGCCATCCCACAACTCGCCATCCATGCCTTGACCAGGCACAGGCACCTTCACAGAGTACTGTTAACCAAACAGTTCCTGCTCTCCCCTGTTACCGCAGGCTGCCACAGCTCAACACCAGCTTCACAGCAACCCGTGAAGTTGTCACAACTGTCTTTAATTTTTCTGTAATCAGGAGTACATGGTACTACAACCCTGACTACAGGGAATGAGGCTGGCTGGAAGTCTTTGCCTCTAACGTGATTCCCACACCCATGTCTGCAGCACAAGCACAGAGTCCCCTGCCATGAAAAAAACTTCTAAGACATGACTTTAAGGACGAGGCTAAACCAGAGGATTCAGGTTGTGAACGGTCAGCTGCTAAGGGGTTAGAAACAACATGCACACGCACAAAGACGGCGTATTCTCCCTACAAAAATAAAGTTTAGTAAAAAGCTTAGCTACATCCTATTAGGGAGGTGAAAACCAACAGCCTACAACAAACCTTGTTGTCAAAATCCACCAGTCAGTTATAGGAAATTAAAAGATAATAAACAAATGCTCTCTAAAAAACAAATCAGAAAGCTGGTGTCTGTACTCATCTCTACAGCATCACAGTAGAAGACCTGCAATAGGGTATAGAGAAGCACTGTGGACAATCATCTCAAGGACCGCTCTTGCCCTTCAGTGAGATATCAGTATTTACATCTTCAAACCTATCAAAATAACACTACTTCTCCTACAATATGTTCTGCTCTTTACAGATGACTCCTTTCCTCCTCCTCCTCCTCCTCCATAGCAGGTCAGTCCCCTCCTGGGCAGGGGGATTAGGTGTGTTAAGAACAAACACAGCAATTACCAGGCCCGTGTCAAAGCTTTCAATACAGCCCATCCCTCTGGCTTGCAGTGTCACCCCACCCCAGGCCACTCCGCCTTGTCAGAAGCCTCACACGGCTCCTTCGCAGCCTCCCTTACAGAAGGGCCCTCAGCTGGCTCTGTGACCAGGTGGTGGAGACAGAGCAAACGGAACAGATGGAGACACAAACAGCAAACATCACCCTTTCATCTGACAGCGTATTACAGACAAATAGGTTGTAGCTGAGCCTGAATTCATAAATGTCTTTTAAAAAATGATATAGTAACTTTTAAACTAAATGGCAACTAAATTTTTAGGCTCTGACAGTACATCCAAAAGATGCAACTCAAATGTCAGCCTGTACATTTAACAAAAACTTAGCCAGACTTAGCTTAGTACAAGGAAAAGCTGAGATACTATCTCCTATTCCCCGTTATAATGAGCCCAGAGCAGAATTTTTTGGCTCCTTTTCCAGGTTTTCAGATTACCAAGCCCGAATTGCACTAGATGAAGAATGCAGAATTTCCCTCTCGTATTCTAAGAAAACTAGTACTTGCCTTCCTGGCCACAAATGACAAGGCTGGGCTGGCTCAGGCATGAACTTTCAGAGATATCAGCAGCTTTCATTTAATCTTGCCAGCAAGAGAATTAGATGTCAACAAGCCACAGCAATGGCTGCTGATAAAGCCTTCAAAGACGAGCAACAGATAAGAACGTTTTTCGAAGAGCTGCCATGTCTCCACAGCAATGGCACCAGCCAAGCCAGAGGGTGTCAGGCTTTTCTGACAAGCTGTGCCAGCCCCACACAAGAGAAAAGGACCAACAGAGACAGTCACGACAGAAGAGCAGCCAGGCACAGGAAACATGCATTTTCCCACCCCCATTTATGTGACCTTCAGTTGGTGATATTTTACCTTCCTGCAGGGACCACACTTTAGTCAAATACATTCGGATGATACTTCTCCCTCAACAACTCACACTGCCCCTTTCTTCCTTTTCCTCCCTTCCCAGCTCTCTGGAGAGAAGTGGAACACAAGCAACCTGAGCCCATCTCACAGCTGCCAGCCCTTCCAGCAGGCCCTGTGGGCAACCCTGATCTAATAAAAAATTCCTGCTAGTGTTCCAAGCTGCAGAATCATCTCTTAGTTTTGGCTCCAGATTACTCATGAATAAATTAAAGCCTTGCATCACTAACTCAAGTGCTTGCAGCTGTCTCAGTTTATTGTTAACATTTAGCTAGGGAGGGAGGTCACCATTCAAGTGAGGTATGTATTAACTCAAGAAACCTCACTCACTTGACCATTTGCAACCATCCAAACAACCAACATCGTTAGCCCAGGCTGCATCCAGAGCAGCATGGCCAGCAGGTTGAGGGAGGGGATCCTGCCCCTCTATTCTGCTCTGGTGAGACCCCACCTGCAGTGCTGTGTCCAACTCTGGGGTCCTCAGCACAGCAGAGACATTGGAGCAGGTCCAGAGGAGGCCACAAAAATGATCAGAGAGCTGGAGCCCCTCTGCTATGAGGACAGGCTGAAAGAGTTGGAGCTGTAAGAAGGATGGGGACAGACTTCTTAGCAAGTCCTGTTGCAACAGGACAAGGGGTGCTGGTTTTCAACTAAAAGAAGGGAGAGTTAGGCTAGACGTAAGGAAGAATTTTTTTACAATGCAGGCAGTGAAACGCCAGCCCAGGGTGCCCAGAGAGGTGGTAGATGCCCCGTCCCCAGAAACATTCCAGGTCAGGCTGGACAGGGCTCTGGTCAACCTGATCTAGCTGCAGATGTGCCTGCTCACTGCAAGGGGGCTGGACTACAGGAGCTTGAAAGGACCTTTCCAACCCCTAGCATCCTACAATTCTACAAGCTTAGGGAGCAAGTCCATGCAAGGTTAAGAAAGGCTTTAAACTGGAGTCCCTTTGATGGACATTTATGGGGAAGAAAAACCTCAGATATAAGAATCCAGAAAAACACTTCTGAAAACACTTGTGAAGAGAGAATACCAAAGAAAATAATTTTCTGTAGTGGGAAGTTTGCCACCCTGCTTGGGCTGGTATAGCCAACCTAAAATCTCCACTGAGGCACTCTGCTATTTTGGATAGCACATTTCTGGGAAGCTCCTCCCCTCGGGCACTTTCAGAGCTTCCCAGCTAGTTACAGCTGGGTGCCACTCCAGTATCTGTAGGTGTCTTTACCAAGGTGGCTACCAGAGGGAACATGACCTGTTTTTAAAAAGGGCAGAGCAGTCCAGTTCAGAATTGCTCAGCATCTGCCCACAGAGGGAGTCCA
>NW_010389009.1:328-3707 GCF_000710305.1 Buceros rhinoceros silvestris | reverse complement strand
AGCAGGAATTAAAGCAACTGCTCATTCTGCACACCAGAAGGGACACGAACTTCCCCCTCTCTTCACCACCGAGTCCTAAACATCCTGTTCCACACAGGCTGTTGAACCAGGATTTGAAGTTCACAAGACCAACAGCCCAAGCAGACAGGAGGGGGAAAGAGAAAGCACTCTTACAGAGGACCACATTCACCCAGCGCTCCTCTGCGAGCCCAGAGGCAGCAAAATTTGGATCAGGTGGGTTTGTCTGCATGGTTATAATAGATGTTACAATCACTCCTTAAAAAACACCTTCCCCCAGGTTTCCTATTCGAGTGCCACAATACCAAGCACACTTTTAACACTGACCACATGACTTATTTTTGTAACACAAAACAGCATTTCAGAGATGGTTCTTTCCCTGTCTCTCACACAAAGGTGGAAAGTACGTGCATGAGTAACCCTTGTGATGGCGTGCCAAGCACATCAAGCACACTTCTTTAAAGCTACTTGTTTCCACGAATCATGAAGTAAACACCTTCTACCCAAAAACAGCAGTGGATACAAAAGTCTGTTAGTTTTCCATTCTTATACAGAAAAAAAACAAGCAAAAACCACCAAAAAGCCTAGCAGGTGTTAGACTGGCATTCGGGGGAGAAAAAGAAATCTGGACCTAACATCTAGAATTCCACCCATACTAAGCTTCCCTGGCTTGCTCATACAACCCATTACACCACACCCAGTAGACTGGTGAGTATAACCACTAGTCTGTGGCCCAGAGAGAGGTGTCTCAGCAGAGACTGGCTCCAGAATCATTGGGAGACTCTGCACTGATCTGAGAAGAGCAAAACAGAGACACCAGAAGGGACCAGCACTACACGCTGAGCACTAAACTGTGTCTTTCGGAGCATGCGCACACATGATTAAACCAGTATTTTTCAAGCTGGTTTATGCACATCTGTCAACACAGAGCCAATAAAAACCCACTTGAAAGCACTGGCGGGGACCAGCTGGCCAGCCCTGGGTGAAGCCACCGGGTCAGCTCGTGCTCTGTTACAGACTGCCACCCATCTGCTGAAACACTTCAGAGAAGGTTCTTCAAGGGCTTTTAAGCTTCAATAGGACAAGAGGAAAAGTCCTCACAAGGACCTGAAATTCAAGACGGCCCGGCAGGTAATAACAAGCATATGGAAGGTACCTACGGAGCACCACACTGCTCTGTGCTGGGGCTGGTGCTTTTACCACACCCCTAGAGAGCTCCTGGTTTGCTGACAAATCTGAACTATTCAAGCCAGACAAGATGCAGCCTGACTGATGGCTGCAGCAGAGCTGCACAAGACTGAGTGACTGGATACAGAGATTAATGAAATTCAGTACCCTTGAGCACAGAGCAGAGCGCACAGGAATGAAGCCCAGCCTGAGCCACTCAGCAACGGGCTCTAATCTGACCACTGCCACTCACAAGCACGACCTCCGAGCTGTGATCTCTTCCCTAGCACTCACACCAGCTCAGTGCTGAGCTCCGCGAATAGAGGCACTCTCTCCATCACCCTCCTAGTTTAGGCTCAGCTACTCCAAGCAATACTCAGGGGGCAATCACTGTTTTTTTTTTTTTCTTTTTCAACCCAGTTGTAAGCACTCTAAGTCTTGGTGCAAGCAGCAGCAAGCTTTAGACATAAATCACCTGAGTGCAGACCACTAAAGAGGACAAGCCTGGGACTCAAGAGGTGTTTGTAAAGTTAAGGAGCAAACGAAGCAAGTTTGGCGGTGGCGGAGGTTAGCAGTTAGTTAGCACAGCTGCTGTAGTGAAAGACCAGCTACAACACAACAAGATGTGGGTACCCATAAATTTTGCCTTTTTTTTCCTTCCTCAGGCAGCCTAACCACAGGTATTCTCCCCTCTCAAAAAAATTAATCTCTTGGCCCATCAGAGCTGTAATAATTTTCTCTCCCAAACTACAGAGCAGTTTCATTATCTTGAACTGCAGCTCACCTCTTCCTCACTGCATCACCAAGGTCAGCAGAGAGAGGAAGCAGGAAGCAAAGCAGATCAAAGGCAAAGCAGCATCTCCCCTCACACTTCAGCTCACAGCACACACCCCACCCACAAATCACACCACCTTATTGCAGGCAGCAGCCCAGCATTAGCCTGCAATCAAGCACACACAGCTTATTTACAAAAGCTCCTCTGCTGCAGTCAGCTGGGTCACTACTTTGCTACCCTTTGGCCTGCGTGGCAAGAAGAACAGGAATATTAAGGCTCAGAAAACCCACCAGACACACACGTGGCAAAGCACTGCTACCCGATTGTTTTTAATGAGGCTCTTACCTGGTGCAGAAACCAGGATCTGGCATCGGGTGAGAATGGCCAGAAGAAAATCATTGTGAGAGTGGACTGTGTAAAGACAGGCAGACAAGTCATTAGCAACACACCAGTGCCCAGAGGCACCTCCTCAAAGCAGCTCATGTCTCCCCCACGTGCTTCCTACACAGGCATGACTTTCAATTTCAGCTTTTCTCTTTTTCACGTTTTCTTCTACTGGACCCAGAATCTGCTTCTCACCATACTAATAAAAAGGACATTACACATGGCATGGAAACAAGGTACATCACTTCTCAGCACGCGCACACCCCACACCCCCCAAATCCAGCCCTACACACACAATGTGAAACACCTGGTGCATTCAGCCAGTCAGGAGGCTCAGCTGTCCTTCCTGCTACACAGGCTTCCAGTAGCAGGGCTTCTGGTTTTGTTAGAAAAGGATCAGGAAGAGCCAGCCCCAGGAAGGTGAACTAAAGTCAGATAGGTTCTACATAAAATGCTACTTCCTTGTGGAAGGGTTACTGGAACACAGAGTGAGTAATTTGGCATTAGGAAAAGCAGTGCTTTTGAACCCAAGCACCACCAAACTCACTGCACTTGCTGACAGGGACATGAACATGGAATCCAGGAGCCCCCACAATGCTCTCGGCAACACCTGCCAACATTCACAGGCCCGCACAGAGGCGAGGACAAAGGAACTTCACCCTTCAGCACTCCAACCTGCCACCCCAAAGGCCAGGGAGGCGAATTCAGGGGTTCCCTCCCCCACTTCAGCCGCACCACCAGGTCAGTCCCAGCCAAAGGGAGAGTGCCGTATAGAAAGGACTAGCTCTCCACAACGACATGAGTAGAAGGGCTTCTTAGTTGCTGGGACAGCACTTTATACCGTATTTACGCAAGGCCAAATTGCCAGTCAGTGCCGGGGCCACAAAGGAACTTTTCCCGGCAGGCCAGGGCACCTCTCACCTTGTCACGCTATAGCTATCGGGGCCCTGCCCATTCTTACTTTGCTCACAGCAGTTTCACAGCCCAGGAAGCCACGCACAGCGGGGAGGAGCTCCCCGCCGGCCTGACAGGGGC
>NW_010389009.1:0-203 GCF_000710305.1 Buceros rhinoceros silvestris | reverse complement strand
GGGCCAGGCAGCGTTACCGCCGGCAGGAAAACAAACTCGAGGTGCCTTTTTACCGTTGTCTTGCGTGAGCAGCCTGCGTGCTTCCAGGTCAAACTCCTCCTTACTGATCTTCTGCTTGAACCAGAGCTTCAGGTTGGCCCAGTACCTAGGGAGGAGCGGGAAGGTGGGGACACCGAACGAAGAGCGCTGAGGCACAACGCGGC
>NW_010389008.1:14497-15481 GCF_000710305.1 Buceros rhinoceros silvestris | reverse complement strand
CTTTCCCTAGCTATGGCTGCTGAGGTCCTGGCCTCAAGCCTCCTCCCCCTGGTTTACCAGCTCTTCTTCATGCTCTGTTGTATTCTCACTGTTGGCTTGAGTGCCAGGAAGGGCCTAACTGGTAACCCAGGGATGGGACGCTCCCTCCAGTGCACTTAGGTCTGAGAAAGGAGGTCAGTGACACTAAGGAGACCAGTGTGTGACAGTGGACAGGGTTACCTGCTGCGGTTTCCTCTGCTGTGATAGGCATTATCGCTGTGGTGCTCGCTGATGGGGTGGACGGCTCTGCTGGGGTGGACGTTAGTGGTGAGGTGGTCACCTCCAGTGTGGATATCATCTCTTCTAAGGTGGTCATCAGTGCTGCAGTGGTTGTCTCCTGTGGGGAGGATGATGGCACTGTGGTGGTCGTCTCAGCTGTCCAGGCTGGTGATTCCAAGGCAATTTGCTGAGCTGCTGTGGATGATGGTGCTGTGGTCATCTCCTCTGCCGAGGTCATTGGTAGTGTGGTGGTCATCTCTGCTGAAGACGTACTTAGGTCCGTGTCAGTTGTCTCCTCTGTTGGTGTTGTCTCTAGGAATGAATTTGTCTCCGTAAATGATGTTGCCTCTAGTGCTGAGGCTATTGGCACTGTGGAGTTCATCAGTGCTGTAGTAATGGTGTTTTCTGTGAACACAGAGTAAAAATACCACCCACATGAGGACCTTGCTTGTGCTATGGGTACATCTGTGCGTCAGCTGCAAGCTCAGTTCCTCAAGGGTGAAGTGAAACTAGAAGACAAATTGCTCTGATGGCATACTCCATTTTGTCTGGGGTCAATGGAGACAATGCAGGTGGGTAACAGCCAATTGAAAATTCTTCTTAAAAGTGGTATTTCCAGATGGTGACAGCAGGGAAAAGCACTGAAGTGGCATCTACTGCCAGCCACAGGACACTACGGGCCAGGCGTGGCTCGCGGCGGGACTCTCGAGGGTCCCGCTCGCCAGC
>NW_010389008.1:12486-14452 GCF_000710305.1 Buceros rhinoceros silvestris | reverse complement strand
CCGGGCCCCGCCATATTGCTGGCAGCAGCGGGGCTTGGAGCTACCGCTGTCACAGATGCCCTTCTGAAGAGGCTATGGTCACCCCCAGGAGCAACCCAGGCAGTGGTGTTGGGGTGCTGCTTGGGACAAGGCCAGGAGTGGACGAGGCCGACAGGAATCACCCAGTGTAGCCAATGGTGTTACACATGCAGGCAAGAAACAAACAGTGCTTGAAAAGATGCTCAACGCAGGGCGTGTACGGCACTGGAGGTGGTGTAGCAAGTTTTGTGTGTTCTCCGTGCAAAGCACTGGCGCAGCTATCAGGTTCTTCTAGTGTGAATTCAGCTCTCTAAGCTCTTCACCTCTGAGGAAATGTGGAAAACTAAAAAATATATATATAAAACACCTGGACAGCTGCGTCTCAGTTCATCATGATCTGTTGTTAACACAGGAGAAAGTAACATGAAAATGAACTACCTTTTCTCAAGAATTAAGGGGAAAGTAAAATCAGCAAGGTGCCAGTGCTCAAAACGGATGGGTGTTTGGAAAGGAAAAGAATATCAATGGGCCTAGTCTTGAAGGAAAACTTGAAAAATATAGAAACAGAGCAAAGGGAGCTGTCAGCTACGACAGTTTGTGTGGCGACTGAAATTACGATTGCCCATGATGAAGGCGTTAAGGCTTGCCCTAAGAAGATGGGTTCAGCCCTGAGCAACATTGACTATCAGACATAGTTTTGCCTCTACTTTTGACCAGTGTCCTTTTTCTCTTTGTCACTGCTGGGTGATTAGACAGAACGGAAGTTCTGCATATCACAGTGCATATCTGATCCTTGGGGGGTTTTTAATTGCTCCGCATGAAGTGAGCAAGCAGTCTGTACACTACCCCAGCGAGAAAAACATGAGTCCATGCTGGCTCTGAGGGTCAGCGGAGTGAAAAACAGGGTTGTTGGAAGATCCGGCTCTGCTTCCTGAGAACGGGACTATTCAGAGGGAGTGTGCTCTTCCACAGATAGAAAACTCCCTATTTCATAACGAAATAGAGAGAAAGATTAGGCGTGTATCTGGTATAGCTGGTATAGCTTTCCACCACACATCTTCAGTGAACAAAATGCCTCAGGAGAAGAACGTCTGTAGACCCCCATGCCGATGCATATTGAGTGCGGTTTACAGCAAAAGTGTTTAGAAAATAAAGATGTCACACACCTGAACAGATAACACCAGCGTCTTCATAGTGGGCACAGTTGTGTACCCTCCATCCAGAGTGACGACAACGTGTCAAGGAGACCTCGTGTCCCCTGCAATTCACATCGTCCAGCACGATGTATCCTGAGCCTGGCCCAAAGTAAGCGCTGCCGGGAGCTGCAATGGCCTGGCCACATCCCAGCTGCCTGCACACAACCTGAGCGTCAGCAAGGTCCCAGAAATCATCACAAACCGTCCCCGTCTGTCCTCTGTAAGAGAGCTCAACGCGGCCTTCACATCTGTGCCTTCCGTTCATCAGCCAGACATGGGTCTCTTTGGGAGAGAGGAAATTGAGCACAAACAGGGTCAGACAATAAAAGACAGAGCAGCAACACAGCTGGAGAAGGGTCTAGAGAACAAGTCCTATGAGGAGCGGCTGAGGGACCTGGGGTTGTTCAGCCTGGAGAAAAGGAGGCTCATGTGAGGTGGGGGTCGGTCTATTCTCTCAAGTCACAAGTGATAGGACAAGAAGAAATGGCCTCAAGTTGCACCAGGGGAGGGTTAGGTCAGACCTAAGGAACAATTTCTTTCCCAAAAGGGTTGTGAAGCCCTGGCCCAGGCTGCCCAGGGCAGTGGTGGATTCCCCAACCATGGAGGAGTTTAAAAGATGTGTTGAGGTGGTGCTGAGGGACAGGGGTCAGTGGGGACCTGGCAGCGCTGGGGGAGCGGTTGGACTCAATGTCCTCAAAGGTCTCTTACAACCAAAACAACTCTGTGGTTCTGTGTAACACTTCCACATGACA
>NW_010389008.1:5022-12227 GCF_000710305.1 Buceros rhinoceros silvestris | reverse complement strand
TGCAGGAAGGCAGCGCAGTGGCTGAAGCAGGTCACTGAGGCTTCAGGGACACAGCAAGATGCAGCTTGGACAGCCAAGACTACGGCTCTTCCCTGAACTTACGTTCACGGAGCTGCACAGTGCTGCCATGTAGAGATTGCCAGGCAGATAAACTGCAGTTCGTGAGATATCGTGCACTACTGCAGGACAAGCGGTACACCGCTTTGTTGAAATGATGCCAGGCCAGATGAATCTTACAGGAAAACTACAGAATTCTAGAGAAAACAATTGCCATTCTTTATTTTTCTCCTTGGTTTATGAAATTTAACTGGAATTTCTCTAAGAGAAAATAAATTGTAGAATTTTAAGGACCTAGAGTCCATGCATCACAACCAAATCCCAGAGTTTTCAAGAGTAATTCCAATGGAGTAATGTCACTAAGTTTCACAGAATGGACAACGTTCTCAATGGGACTCTAAACTTTTCAATAGGAATCCGGCGGCTTTATTTCTTATATGCCAGTAAAATATTGATGGAGTTTGAAATAAGGCGATACCTGATAATGTATACCTCCGATTATCAAATGAACTCATTTAGGTAGAGCCCATCTGCTTCCCAGTTTGATTTTAGAGATCCATTTTTGGCACCACTAAGTGCAAGTGAGCAAATAAATGTTGTAGCTTCAGGTTTGCAGTATTTCCCCTTTGGAAATGAAAACACGCTTGCTGCGCTTGTTATCCTTCACATTGCTGCCAAATGCATCTTCAGGTTGTTATTAAACCAAATAAATCATCCAAAGCAAAACAAATAGAAGTTAACAGCTCCAGCATTTCTCCACTGCAGCTAATTCTTTGTTGTTAGACTAGAAGAACAGCCAAGGCAGTGTCCAAACTAAATTTGTCCCAATTTGAGCGCATATAACTGGCAGTTCCACGAGAGAAGTTACAAAAGTGCCCCTTGACTTATACTCGATGTGTTTCTTCAAATATCTAGCTGAACACGCAGAATTTTGAACCACGCTCAGAGGATTTTTGAGAAGTGAAAGAGCAAACAGTCAGAGCGGGATTAGGAAATTAAAGCTGATCTCAGACAGCTTCATTTGTTTCCATTAGGGTCTGTCATCACCATGGGAGCGTAACCATCACCTGGGCATGAGAGTAGATAGGTTGTGTCCTGCCTCCCACTTCAAAGGTCGAAAAGACAAAAGCTCGTGATTATGCAAATACTTACTCTGACCCGGGGGGACAGAGGCAGGGGCTGGGGAATGAAGGCAAGAGCAGAGAGAACCAGAGCAGCAGAGCGAGGTGGTTTATCCCCAGGCAAGCAGAGGACTGGTGAAGAAACTGGATGAGGTGGATGGTGGCCATATAATTGTAACGATGCTTAAACAGCTAGTTAGAAAAAGCATCTGCAGCTCTTTTGGGCTATACATAGAACAACTCAGCTCAAAGTCACCTAAGCCACTAGTCATGTAAGGAAAAGGACCAAAAAAAGTTGAACTAAAAGTTTTTCCTGTCTTTCATTACTTTTAGACGTCCCTCACTTACCCACAGCTGTCAATTATGAAAACTAACTTCTTGCTACGTTTTGTTAATCTGTACCTGAGATCAAGAATCAAATAACACAAGCAGTATTAAGTATGGAGCATACTTACGTGTGCATAGACCCTGGAATAAATATGCATTAAAAAAAAAAGAAAGTAAATTCTTCCATAATTCTTAGATCAGATTTCTGGAACTGGGAGAGCGACTCACTCAGCCACAATTCTCACAATGACACAAGGCACCAAGAGAAGATCGACCCCGTGGCAGCACAACAAACCCCACCAAACGGCTGAACTCATCGTTCACTCTGATGATCAGTTCATCACTCTAGTACAAGAAAACTGCGCTAGCTCTTACATCCGATTTCCCCACTAATGTCTTGCCCAAACCAATACCAGCACGAATGTGATTTCCATCCATGGAATCGACAGAGAGGACCCCAAGCAGTCTTCATGGTTTGTTATGCACCCTGGAACAAGTCAAAGTGCTTTACCTGATGTGGCCTCCAGAACCGCTGCTCCTAACAAGAGTAACCACGTCAAGACCATGGTGGGACCCATCTCGTCAAGTGGTGTTGAGAGGCAGAACTGGCAGAATATATAGTCTCCATTTCTGAAGGGGAGTGGCTCCTCAGGTTTCTCTTTCTACAGGAGAACAATAAAACAACCACAGTCCTCTGATCTCTGATCCTCTGAAAAACAAAAATATGTTTGATTTGTTATTTCAGATTTTGTAACTTCCTGGGTTTTGCAGAAAGACAACATCTCAAGAGTAACATTCTCCACCACGCAAAAGGAAATATTTATCCCACCATAGGTTCACAATCATCTCATTGTACAAAGAAAATGAGCTCTCTTATCCAAAGATACCTTTACATTCCGGCCAACGAATCTCAGCGTTTTCCTTCTATGGAGAGATTCCCTGGCAGGTCTGGGGAGGGTGGTGGAGTCTTGAAACGGCAATGAGCTTCCTCCAGCAAAGGAATAAGAAAGCTCTGTGACTTGGTGGCCAAACTCTCTGGGGAGCCGTGACTGTCCTAAAGCTTCAGCATACTTGAAATAAAATAAGACCTGGTGGGCCTGTCCAAATGTGACTGGGGAGTCTCTGAAGAACCTTATAGCTGAAGTTCACACCTCCAGCCACAGTATGAACCCATTCCTTTTCAGCACTTCTAAGTTCGAGTCTGAACTCTGTTGACTGAGAGGCTGTTAGATCTCAAGACTGTCAAGAGAATCAGGGTCAGCTCATAACTTCTTGTGAAAACTGCAGAAAAATCAATGGATTTTATGGATAATTATGTAAATTACAGCAGTGGCACCTTAACTTTACTCTAAAACATCCTTTCATCCTTTGAACTATCAAATAGAGGGAAAAAAGGTTCAGGTTCCTATTAGGAATCTTTCTTAATATATTCCATGTTTAATTTTGCACAGTGACAATTACAGCTGTGTCATTCTTTGAAGAATGAATGCAAAGCTTTTCCACAGCATGAAATAATGCTGAATTCTCATTCATTGCTCTCTTGCCAGAGTGGTTACTTCCGTCTCTTCCTGGGTTTTAACCATTTAACACGAAAAAGCTGAAAAGCGTCCTAACACTGAAGAGCTGGAATATTGTTCCAGCCTCTGCATCAATCAGGTCTTGGGTGGCATTGTCAGGAGTTCAGATTTGTGACACAGTTGTTGCCATATACAAGTTTATTGTCTCCAAGGGCAGTCATCAAGGATGAAGACTTCAGTCCAGGAGCCCTAGGGAAGAAGACAATGACTGGAAGGTCTTTCCATGAAGGCCAGCATTATTGGCGTGGAAGAAGGAAGTACAAAATGCAAGAGGCCAAAGATAATGTTGGAAGACTTGAAAGTGAACATTGAGAAGGGTAAATATGTTTCTTCTTTATTCAAACAACCACATTCGCACATGAATGAGGAAATGCACACAACACCTGGTATTCACTATTTATATTCTTCTGGTTTTGACATCTTGGCAAGAAGCAGAAAAAATCCGGTCTATTTGACTGACCAAACAGTGCAGTCAGTGAAGCAAGAGTAAGTGATGGATAGCAATTCTTCTCCAGGCTCTTGAAATAACTAACTGAAAAGGGTGGGGATGAAGGGGGACTCAAAAGAGATTCCCAGGTGATTCAAGTGAAAAAAAACCCCCATGTTGAACTGTTCAGGTAAAAGAAAACACTGATTAATTAATTCTTCACTACATTCTTCACTAATTAATTCTTTACTACGAACTTCAAAGATCTAGATATTTCTAGAGCTCTTGTTCAGACAATCTCTGCATAGTAGGAATAGTTAATTAGAATAAATTAATTAATGCAAATACCATACAGCAAGTTTTCATCCCTCCCACTGGCTAGGTGAGTCTCTCAGTAACACATTTTTGTTCTCTGGGACTTATTCTGGCAGCTTGAAGTGTTTCTCAGCACGTTACTCTGTGAAAGAAGCTCCCCTGAGCTTTGAAAACACTTTCTTTTCTGTTGGCTATCGTTAGGAGACTCCTGCAGACGTACTGGCTTTCGTGAGGCCCAAAAGAAAACCACTGAAAGGGCAAAGAAGATGAATCAGCTTTCACCCATGACTATAAGAAAGTACCTGCACTGGAATAAGACCATCCACAGATTTCTGCACAAAGGAATGGTAGTCTGAGACCATGTGTTCTGATGCAATGAGGTGGCTTCATCTGATTTATGGGTTCCTTGATGGCCTCTTGGGCTCCGTTGCCCGTGGGATTTTGCAAATTGATTTGCCTTTGTTCAGCGGTTCTGAGGCAAGTGGATCAGAACTGTCTGCCACTGAGAGTCAAATCCTCAGGATGTATTAAGATTTCCTGAAAGTGGGGGTTGACAGAAGAGGAGAAGGAAGGTTCTTGGCAGAGAGATCATTCACAGGCACATGTATATTAGAGCATGGCCCTTTTCTCACCATCAAATCCAGTTTTCTTGAAACCTTCGTTTCTATAATTCTTGTGGATCAGGGAAGGCATCAGGAAAAGGATGAATTTGAGGCACTTGAGCAGTTTAGCAATGTTTTCTACAACAACATTTAATACGGAAACCACTGAACTTGGTACTTGTAGCTTGCATTCTGATACAACCTTGGTAGGTCTCCGTCTGGGACAGATGTTGCAAGGGAAGACTCAGCTCTGAACAGCACTGGCCCACTGCAGATTGGAGGCACCAGTGTCCTGGGTCTAGGATCTCTGTGCTTGTCTGATCACAATAATATTCAGAAAATAGGAGAAGTAGAAAAAATGCCACCAAGATACACCCTGGAAAATGGTGGGACAGCAACACCACAGCAGCAAGGCCACAGCAGGAGCTGGGACGGGAGAGAAAATGGTAGGTCTGGGAACAGCAGAGGAGAAGGTCTTCTTCTAGAGAGGTAGGGAGGCCCAGGTAGAGGAAAAGCTTCACTGTGCTAAGGAGGCCACCAGATTCCTCCAAGCCTGGACAATCCCTGGTCCACCTAAGAGGTGAAAGACAGGTCAGCCTCCTGGATCGCTCTGCCCTTCAAAAGTGGCTGTGGGTAGAGAGGAGTGGAGGACCCTCCCCAGTCCTTGTTCCTCATGTACGGACAACAAAATTCACTTCCGTTTTCTGTGATCAGTGCCAGTCCATCCTTGTATGGAGAGGTGGTGAGAGATCTCCCTGGAGTCACCAGGAAAAGGCAGCTTGAAGGAAGAAATGGCACAAGCTGTCACAATGGTTCCTGTCCGAGCTGCCCACATCCTCCTCGTCAGGTCAGGATGTCACCCTACAGTAGAGCTCGCCTTCCTTACACGTCACTGCTTTGGCTCACCTCACGCATGGTACATTATTCTGCTCCCAATGATCTTTACTCTTTCATAGCTAGAAAACAGGAAAGTCTGGAGAAGAGCATTTCTCAATCAAATACCATTGACCTTTCGACCTGTAGTAAGCAGCTTCTTCCAAACGGATTCTTCCTCTATTATTGTATTTATTTCGTGTTCTCATGGTGATAGGAGCCAGGTCACACTTCCTCATGACAACTTACGTACGTTCTGTCTCCCTCCCCATTACAGGGGTATAAATGTGTAAGAACGAGAGCAGAAGTCATTGCTCGGCAAAGTAACTTTGTCAGGAGCCAGCCTGGTAATGTGTCAGCTGGCAGATCAGATGCATAGGTGGTATGTTCGCAAGGACACAAAATAAGTATCACTCAAGAAACTTTTTCTTTTCTGATTTTTTTAATAACACGTTTAAATAACAGCTTTGATTATATTCACCCTCTATACAAAATCTCATAAATGGCTGACGTTTTCTCAGAGAAACATGTAATTGTGAAGAAACATAACTCCCCAAATGCTGTACAGGGCAATTCCGTATGTGCAGCCCCTGGGCATTTTCACTTCTGGCTCATTATTGAGATATTTTTACTGCGAAGAAATATTTTTCTTGGATTACTTTCCAGAGTACCCCATGGTGCTACAACATGTTTTATCTGGATATCAGCAATGGCAAAATAAGTCAGTTCTTCTTTCTCGGGTCACGTAAATCAGTCTTCTCAGACAGGAGCTCAACTGAGATGATCTGACGTGTCCTTCATTGAACATAGCAGCTTATTTGGATGCTGGGATGGAAGAATTTACCTTTCTTTAGACCTTGGTGTATTTGGACTTGAGGATTTAAAAACCAGGGTCCTTTATAAGTTCAGTTCATGGTAACACAGGGTGTTATCTTGAAACAGTACATTCTTCAAACGATCCAGATGGTGGAATACTTAAGCAAGAGTTACCCTCTACACAGACTGCAAAACTAAATAGTGAAGCAGATGGCTGGAGAAAATACCTTTCCATCTGCAAGCCTTGGGTTGCCTCTCACATTATCTGGTACGGGACAGGTTCCTGAAGTTTACGCTTCAAAAGAAATCCTCCCACCGTGAGAACAGCAGCTACCAGCACCACGGTGATCACAGCCAGAGGAACATAGGAGGTGCCAGCACGCACTGCGCTCCGAGACTCCCCTTTCTCGAGGGCGTCAGAGGCCAGCTCTGTTCACAAAAGAGGAAGAAAAAGGCTTACAGTTGTTTTCCTGAACTAGTTAATCTCAAAGGTAATTAGGCAAAGAGAACTTGAATATAAATGTTGCAATCTGGATCTGATCAGAAACCAGATTGTTTCATTGCACATTGATTCACAAATGTTTCTGTGGCCACGCCAGATAGGTAAAGGTTAGGGCAAGAAATTAAAGAGCAACGAAGAGTTTGTAATCATGACACTCCAAGACCCTGAGATGCTGTTTCCTGATAGTGGAAACAGCAGCACAGGACACTGGGAAACAACATTTCCAAGGGGACCTGCAGATTGGTTGCTAGTAGATAAGAGACATGCTGGTCAGGCACAGGCAGCTTTGAAAATTTAATATAAACCCTGCAGGGAGACGAGTTAGATCTTATCCCTCTTCCCACCGAACTGAGTCAATTGCCATTTGGTTCTAAATAATGGATCTCAACTATGATAGAAAGGAAATAGCTTGTAAACCTTATAAACCCATTTTATAAACAATATAAAAAAATAATTCCCCGTAAGAATCACAGCAGAGTTGTGAAAGGTCTGTTTCAGAGCTGGATGTCATGTTTGAAGGGACACGCAAACGTACAGAAATATACAGAGACTTGTGTTTATTTAAGTTATTTAAACTTACCGGCATTC
>NW_010389008.1:0-4925 GCF_000710305.1 Buceros rhinoceros silvestris | reverse complement strand
CCGCGATTCCTGTTCACAGCCAGAGCTTCCCGAAGCTGGACAGGCCCAACCACAACACCCACTTTTTCCTGGGAAGAACCTGCATCCCTCTTGAACCTACTGACACAGCCTTGATAGCAGCGGGAGGAGTAGTCGTTGTACCTGCACACCACCAGCTCACACCGCAGGTAAACCGACGGGTGTTGATTAACGAACGAAAACGCACTGAACGCGAACCGAGCAGCGGTGCTGTACGGGGAGTAGTAAGAGGAGTAGGTAGGATCCTTCACACACCTGGAAGGAGAGAGAACAGATTAGCTGTTGTGACTAGAAATGCTATCACACTCTAATTGTGCAATATGTTTTGTGTTTAAATATAAAAGCAGAAGGTAGGAGTAAAAGAGAACTCAGAGGCATAAAAAACCCCACTGGTTTTAGCAGGAAGAGGAATAGAGGCAAAAATAACTAAGAGTGGCAGTGATTTCTGCCACCATAATGTATACGGCACAGAAGTCTCTCCGCTCAGTAAACATGCCCAGCTGAAGATAACTAGTGGTTCTGCTGGTTCCTGCGCTGCAGGTGAACGCTTTGCAAAGAGGATCCTGCAGGCTGTTGCAGAAAGAAAAGGCTCCCGTCTACGCTGGAAGGACAAAACTAACTCTAATACACGTTTGGTTTGGGGAAATAAACACGCTCTTTGGTCCGTCAGTGTTTGTAGGGTTCCTTGCTTGAGCAATCATCTGGACACCTGACAGAGATCTCCAGATGTTTCCCAGAGGAAGGTTCTAGATTAACTTTCCTGGCAATGAGTTTCGCGTCCTGACAGTTACTAGCCTTAGAAGTTACTTAACTTATATCCTAGTCATCTCATTTAATTGGGAAAAGATCACAATAATTCGCCCACAGTTGTGGCCCCAGAATATGTCATAGTTGTCTTTAATTACATTTGTGCTCATTTCCCTAATAAACACACCAAGGATTTTAAGTCCTTTCATTCTTAACTGCAGGTGATATCCCAACACACCTGATGATTATAGATGGATATTACTGATCTCAGACTCAGTAAACACCGAGTTCGCTTTTGGCTCAGTTCCGTGTGACATGAGTAACATTAACTGGAAAATTATCAGAATCTCTTTGCCCCATCTCCCTGGAGACTCTCCTGCTCGTAAAGGTAGACAGTCCTTCTGGGTCCTGCTTAATGCAGAGGTGTTTTTAAAGACAAAATGAAAAGAAGCCCTGACAAGAGGAAAAAACCTTCCTAAGATTCACCTCAAGTGTGAGAGGGAGGAGGTTCACCCAGCAGGCAGGAGGCACTGTGTCCCCTCATTAGCCTGACTTCCAGTCCAGCACAGGTCACCACGCTGCTGAGGCTACTGGTGTGAACACCCGCCCAGGAGGCAGAGAAATACGAGTGTCACCAAGCACCAAAGGGAAATAAACGAGCCTGAGGCTCTCATTCCTGGGACAAAATGGGACACCGAGAGCCGCACTTCTGTGCTTCCAGCTCGCTGTCGGTTCTACATCCTTTCCAGGAGTACCCAGCGTGTCCACGGCGAATAAAAAGGCACTTGTGTCAAATTAAGCAAAATGGTTTAGGTTTCTAGAATAGCAAGGGAAAGCTGAGGAATCCCTCTTCTTTTTGAGCAGGCTGTTTCATGTTAAGATGCTGCAAAACTCCAATTCTGACGTACGAAAACACAGAGCCACTGACAACAACACGTACCATGCATCTATTTCAGAAACAAATTCAGAGCTCAGTTTCTACACCGCCTCCTCGGGTGAAACCTCGGTGTTGACTGCCGCTGCTGAATGGCCTTTCTTTGTCGTATGATACTCTATCCGGGCTTTGCCAAGAAGCCTTTCTTTGAAGCATTTCTGTGTTGAGATTTGCAGCCAGCGAACGCTTGCCGTAAATCTCCTCTTTCATAAATTGAGCTCTTTCAGAACTGTGCATACAGGTACTTTTAAAGTAATTCTTTAGAAGGTTCTTACCCACTTCTGATCAATTCATGGCTCAGGGTATTAAAATCTTTAGGATCAGGTGATGTCACACATGTGTCCACAAACACCAGCAGATTTGGGTCAGAGCTGTGAAGATAAGCTTGAAGGAACAAATTCTGACCCAGGTCAACGTAGTATGGGAAGACACGCACTGGCACCAGAAAGGACGAGGAGCTGTAGAATGTCAAGCTCACGTTGTATCTGCCATACTGGGTTTCACTGACTTTGGTGATGTCATTGGCAATGTACATTGTTTGCACCCAGGTGTTCTGGAGCATCTTGCAGTTGACGTGGAAGTGAAGGTCATTTTTCCTCTTGATGAGGTAACCAGGAGCAGGCACTTTTATCACGTTGGAGTAGGTGATCGTTTCGTTGTTGCCCTATTTGACACATTAGATAAGTACAAGATTATCGCATGTAGCCATGTTCACAGCGTGAACCATGAACCCCTGCATGTGCCAGGTCCTAGTATTAGTAAGGAAGAACACGTCATACTCAAAACCCCCATCCTGGATGGGATTGATCTCTTGAGTCTCTCCTATACTTTGTTCTCTAGAGCATCCCTCCAAAATAGATACAGGGATTGCCCAAACCCTGGCACGGATAAGTAGGAATGTTTAGCAAACCTTAGCCCCCAGAAGCACATGTTGCTGTTCTGTGTTTTGAATACCTGTGGCCTCAACACCCTTTCAATTCATGACAATTTTCCAAATGTCTGTTAAGTTCCCATGCCCAGACTTGGAAAGGTCTCCAAAACATGTTGACACCAACCTCTCTACGTGTACCACAGCCATTGTATGGAATGTTGAATATAACCTCAGCTGATGTAATTGTTGGTCTACAATAAGAGTCAGACAAGCTGATGTTCCACACTGAGTAGCCCTGTAACTCAAGGTAGCGTCTGTCCACCACTGCACGCATGTAGGCTGACGAGCACACAAGGGCTAGGGAGAAAACATCAATTATCAGTGATTTGGGGAAGTGAAGCGCTTGCATGTTACAACTTTGAGAAATGCAAGAGCTGCTACCATTTAGGGGAGAGAAACCATAAGCCAAACCACTTATATTTACCCTTTATGCTTCGATATGAATAAGCAGTAGTGGCTTTGAAGACTTCAGCTGTTGAATGTTTCTGCAGGCTCAGCTAGACAAATTCGTAACGGACATGACCTGGTGCTGGCAACAGCTCTGCCCTGAATAGCTGGACTAGGAAGCCTCCAAAGGTCCTTTCTAACCAATATTTCTACGATTTTATGAAAATGTGACCATAAAGGTAGAAAATACACGTATGAATAATGATGTGATAAGAATTTAGACTGGCCATTGCAGAAAACATCTGAAGGCGATTAATTCAATACTTGAAGATTTTTGTTTAATGGAAAAATAATTATTATCTGAAAGTGATCGGTCAATAATCAGGTATGAAGTTAAGCAGGAGTGTCACCTATATGGGGTTTCTTCAACAACATTAACCAATGTTATTTAGCAAATAAAATCAGGGTATAAACGGTCCGAGAAAAGCAAACATTACAAACAGAATGGAAACTTACTAGTGGTCTGGTCTGCGGGAAAGGACTGATACTCAGCGTGAAAACCTCTGCGTGAAAACCTCTGCGTGAAATACCTGGACTCACTGTGAAATCTGACAGTCAGAAAGTTTGAGGACGACGTGTATGTGAGATTAGAACTAGAACAAATTCTTCCAAGCAGAGGAGAAGTGTTAGGTGGCCCATCATAGATCTTAATATAGTCATTCAGGCAACCACCTTGCAACCTGAGGAAGAAACATGAATATATAATCAAATTAATTTGGTAAACTTGATTTCTAAGTGCTGAACAAACAATAAATTAAGATATTGAGCTCACACAGTTCCCATGAAATATTTCTTTAACTCGCGTATAAGCATGGGAAATGTGCTTGGGAATTGTGGTTGTAGTAGAGATTTGGGATGCGTTTATTGCCCAGGCAGGAAGCGGTTTACTTACTGAATACTTCCAAAAGTGAGCATAATGCGGAAATTATTTGTTACTTGTATTTCCCACAAACAATCCACATTATCTGGATAATTCGAAGGATAAAAGGGACTCTGAAATGTTCCAGAGGAATTGAGAAGTAAACCACCACAAACATATTCTCTAGCTGGGAAACCAAGATGGCTAAGCTATCCATTTGACACTGAAAAGTTGTTGAGGGTGATTACCCTGTAGCTCTACCTCTCCCTCCTCCAAACCCCCTACAAAAAAAAAAAAAAAAAAAAAAAAAAAAAAAGAAAATAAGATGTAGATAAGATTAATTTCGATTTACTCCTGATTAAAGGAAAATGCGCTTGATATATCCAATCCGTGGCAATGGACATTAAATCTCCAGAAAGACTGAATATTTATGCTCGTCTCGCTCAGACTACAGGTGTAACGATCTATTCAGGGAACTCCTCCTTGATATTTTACTGTTGGTAGGATAAAGGCAAAATGCGTATGACGGAAAGCAAGAAGTGCTGGCCCTAATAACGTGAAAATGAGAGAAGAAAGAAAAGGTTGCGTGCAAAAACAACACAGTATGGAGATATCCAGCATCAGAATCAGACAGACATAGCGGGGGAGTATGTTGGACTTAAACGGATACTACCAATAATGATTTTTTCCCAAAAGTATTAAAAAGTACAAAATAAAAAACTCGAGCCTATAATCTGGAAGAAATACACGTCCAAAGGAAAGCAGTGGTAAGTACAATCATGCAGACAAACCTGGAGTAGTTGTAGTTGGAGTGAAAAAAGTGGTCGTACTTGTGCAGCCTGGAGGAGAAGAAGAGAAAGAGGCAAGTGAGCACCTTGTGGATGAAGCTGTTCACCAGGCTCAAGGGGGAACCTGGGAAAGGAGGAACCTGGGCAATCGTGGGAAAACCCTCGAGCGTGCAGGCACCTTCCCTCGCTGGCACATTGGCA